>NW_017189961.1:0-20399 GCF_001704415.2 Capra hircus | reverse complement strand
GGCGCCTTTGAAACCTGTGCTCTTTCGTTGCCGGTAGCTTTGTGCTGGCGCGGCAAGGAACGCTGAAGGAGCCCTGCTGTTGCCCTTCGCTTCCCTCTGACAGAGCTTTCACTGCTGGAGCCCTTGGCAGTGTGCAACCCACCAGCCCCTAAGCCCTCCTCAAGGACGCTTGGGACCTAAGTGCAAAGGCAAGGCAGGGGTAGAGCTGAAGCCAGGAAGGCGCCAGTGGCGTTTTTCCAGCCTCACACAGCCTGCTCCTTCCTGGGGAGGGAGCCTTAAAGCAAGGCAAGTCTGCGCAAGGCTCGCCTATGGCAGAGCATCTTGGTGCCAGGAACTCTGCCAGATCGGGCCTCTGAACAGAGCTAGAGATCTGCCGTACTGGAGTCGCACTTAGCTTCGTGAAGCAGGGATTTCAGCTTGACGGGACTTGCTGCCTCCTCTTCCCCCGAGGAGGCTCGCTTCCCTGCTGGCTGTGCACTCGCCTATCAGGGGGGGGGCGCAGGGCTCCTCCAGCAGGTCTTGCCTCAGGGGCTGCTTCCCCTGAGTTGGGGCTGTGGGCAGGAACCCAGACACGCAGGATCAGGCCCCAAACACCTGCACATGTCTCTGCTGGGAGGAGAGAGTGCTAGGGAACCTACGTCTGTCATACACTTTCTGGGCACCCAAGGAATCAGCCTCCGTGTGTGCGGGGCTGAAAACCCCAGCCAGGGCCCTGGGAGCCTGGTGCTCTCCGTGTGGCGCTGAATCTGGGCGGCCAAGCAACCGCTGGAGGAGCCCTGCAGTTGCCCTTCCCTTCCCTCTGACAGAATTCTCACTGCTGGAGCCCTTGGCAGTGTGCAACCCACCAGCCCCTAAGCTCTCCTTAAGGAGGACTGGGACCTAAGTGCAAAGGCAAGGCAGGATTGGAGCTGAGGCAAGAAAGGCGCCAGTGGCGACTCCCAGGCTCCTGCTGCCTGCTCCTTCCTGGAGAGGCAGCCTAAAAGCAAGGCAAGTCTGGGCAAGGCTAGCCCCCGGCAGAGCAGCCTCGCGCCAGGAACTCTGCCAGATCGGGGCTCTGAGCAGAGCTAGAGCTCTGCCGTACTGGAGGCGCACTTAGCTCCGTGCAAGCAGGGCTTTCAACTTGACGGGCTGGCTGCCTCCTCTTCCCCCGAGGAGGCTCGCTTCCCTGCTGGCTGTGCACTCGCCTATCAGGCGGGGGCGCAGGGCTCCTCCAGCAGGTCTTGCCTCAGGGGCTGCTTCCCCTGAGTTGGGGCTGTGGGCAGGAACCCAGACACGCAGGATCAGGCCCCAACACCTGCACATGTCTCTGCTGGGGAGGAGAGTGCTAGGGAACCTACGTCTGTCATACACTTTCTGGGCACCCAAGGAATCAGCCTCCGTGTGTGCGGGGCTGAAAACCCCAGCCAGGGGCCCTGGGAGCCTGGTGCTCTCGGTGCGGCGCTGATTCTAGGCGGCCTAGAAACCGCTGGAGGAGCCCTGCAGTTGCCCTTCCCTTCCCTCTGACAGAGCTCTCACTGCTGAAGCCCTTGGCAGTGTGCAACCCACCACCCCCTAAGCCCTCCCCAACGACGCCTGGCACCTATGTGCAAAGGCAAGGCAGGATTGGAGCTGAGGCAAGGAAGGCACCAGTGGCGTCTCCCAGGCTCGCTCAGACAGCTCCTTCCTGGGGAGGGAGCCTAAAAGCAAGGCAAGTCTGGGCAAGGCGAGCCCCCGGCCGAGCAGCCTCGCGCCAGAAACTCTGCCAGATCGGGGCTCTGAGCAGAGCTAGAGCTCTGCCGTACTGGAGGCCACTTAGCTCCGTGCAAGCAGGGCTTTCCTCTTGACTGGGCTCGGCTGCCTCCTCTTCTCCCGAGGAGGCTCGCTACACTGCTGGCTGTGCTCTCGCCTATCAGGCGGGCGCGCAGGGCTCCTCCAGCAGGTCTTGCCTCAGGGGCTGCTTCCCCTGAGTTGGGCTGTGGGCGGGAACCCAGACACGCAGGATCAGGCCCCAACCACCTGCACATGTCTCTGCTGGGGAGGAGAGTGCTAGGGAACCTACGTCTCTCACACACTTTCTAGGCACCCACGGAGTCAGCCTCTGGGAGTGTGGGGATGCAAAACCCAGCCAGGGGCCCTTGGAACCTGGTGCTCTCCGTGCGGAGCTTTGTCTGGGCGGCCAAGGAACCGCTGAAGGAGCCCTGCTGTTGCCCTTCGCTTCCCTCTGACAGAGCTTTCACTGCTGGAGCCCTTGGCAGTGTGCAACCCACCAGCCCCTAAGCCCTCCTCAAGGACGCTTGGGACCTAAGTGCAAAGGCAAGGCAGGGGTAGAGCTGAAGCCAGGAAGGCGCCAGTGGCGTTTCCGAGCCTCACACAGCCTGCTCCTTCCTGGGAGGGAGCCTTAAAGCAAGGCAAGTCTGCGCAAGGCTCGCCTATGGCAGAGCATCTTGGTGCCAGGAACTCTGCCAGATCGGGCTCTGAACAGAGCTAGAGATCTGCCGTACTGGAGTCGCACTTAGCTTCGTGAAGCAGGGATTTCAGCTTGACGGGGACTTGCTGCCTCCTCTTCCCCCGAGGAGGCTCGCTTCCCTGCTGGCTGTGCACTCGCCTATCAGGCGGGGCGCAGGGCTCCTCCAGCAGGTCTTGCCTCAGGGGCTGCTTCCCCTGAGTTGGGGCTGTGGGCAGGAACCCAGACACGCAGGATCAGGCCCCAAACACCTGCACATGTCTCTGCTGGGGAGGAGAGTGCTAGGGAACCTACGTCTGTCATACACTTTCTGGGCACCCAAGGAATCAGCCTCCGTGTGTGCGGGGCTGAAAACCCCAGCCAGGGGCCCTGGGAGCCTGGTGCTCTCCGTGTGGCGCTGAATCTGGGCGGCCAAGCAACCGCTGGAGGAGCCCTGCAGTTGCCCTTCCCTTCCCTCTGACAGAATTCTCACTGCTGGAGCCCTTGGCAGTGTGCAACCCACCAGCCCCTAAGCTCTCCTTAAGGAGGACTGGGACCTAAGTGCAAAGGCAAGGCAGGATTGGAGCTGAGGCAAGAAAGGCGCCAGTGGCGACTCCCAGGCTCCTGCTGCCTGCTCCTTCCTGGAGAGGCAGCCTAAAAGCAAGGCAAGTCTGGGCAAGGCTAGCCCCGGCAGAGCAGCCTCGCGCCAGGAACTCTGCCAGATCGGGGCTCTGAGCAGAGCTAGAGCTCTGCCGTACTGGAGGCGCACTTAGCTCCGTGCAAGCAGGGCTTTCAACTTGACGGGGCTGGGCTGCCTCCTCTTCCCCCGAGGAGGCTCGCTTCCCTGCTGGCTGTGCACTCGCCTATCAGGCGGGGGCGCAGGGCTCCTCCAGCAGGTCTTGCCTCAGGGGCTGCTTCCCCTGAGTTGGGGCTGTGGGCAGGAACCCAGACACGCAGGATCAGGCCCCAACACCTGCACATGTCTCTGCTGGGGAGGAGAGTGCTAGGGAACCTACGTCTGTCATACACTTTCTGGGCACCCAAGGAATCAGCCTCCGTGTGTGCGGGGCTGAAAACCCCAGCCAGGGGCCCTGGGAGCCTGGTGCTCTCGGTGCGGCGCTGATTCTAGGCGGCCTAGAAACCGCTGGAGGAGCCCTGCAGTTGCCCTTCCCTTCCCTCTGACAGAGCTCTCACTGCTGAAGCCCTTGGCAGTGTGCAACCCACCACCCCCTAAGCCCTCCCCAACGACGCCTGGCACCTATGTGCAAAGGCAAGGCAGGATTGGAGCTGAGGCAAGGAAGGCACCAGTGGCGTCTCCCAGGCTCGCTCAGACAGCTCCTTCCTGGGGAGGGAGCCTAAAAGCAAGGCAAGTCTGGGCAAGGCGAGCCCCCGGCCGAGCAGCCTCGCGCCAGAAACTCTGCCAGATCGGGGCTCTGAGCAGAGCTAGAGCTCTGCCGTACTGGAGGCCCACTTAGCTCCGTGCAAGCAGGGCTTTCCTCTTGACTGGGCTCGGCTGCCTCCTCTTCTCCCGAGGAGGCTCGCTACACTGCTGGCTGTGCTCTCGCCTATCAGGCGGGCGCGCAGGGCTCCTCCAGCAGGTCTTGCCTCAGGGGCTGCTTCCCCTGAGTTGAGGCTGTGGGCGGGAACCCAGACACGCAGGATAAGGCCCCAACCACCTGCACATGTCTCTGCTGGGGAGGAGAGTGCTAGGGAACCTACGTCTCTCACACACTTTCTAGGCACCCACGGAGTCAGCCTCTGGGAGTGTGGGGATGCAAAACCCAGCCAGGGGCCCTTGGAACCTGGTGCTCTCCGTGCGGAGCTTTGTCTGGGCGGCCAAGGAACCGCTGAAGGAGCCCTGCTGTTGCCCTTCGCTTCCCTCTGACAGAGCTTTCACTGCTGGAGCCCTTGGCAGTGTGCAACCCACCAGCCCCTAAGCCCTCCTCAAGGACGCTTGGGACCTAAGTGCAAAGGCAAGGCAGGGGTAGAGCTGAAGCCAGGAAGGCGCCAGTGGCGTTTCCGAGCCTCACACAGCCTGCTCCTTCCTGGGGAGGGAGCCTTAAAGCAAGGCAAGTCTGCGCAAGGCTCGCCTATGGCAGAGCATCTTGGTGCCAGGAACTCTGCCAGATCGGGCCTCTGAACAGAGCTAGAGATCTGCCGTACTGGAGTCGCACTTAGCTTCGTGTAAGCAGGGATTTCAGCTTGACGGGGACTTGCTGCCTCCTCTTCCCCCGAGGAGGCTCGCTTCCCTGCTGGCTGTGCACTCGCCTATCAGGCGGGGGCGCAGGGCTCCTCCAGCAGGTCTTGCCTCAGGGGCTGCTTCCCCTGAGTTGGGGCTGTGGGCAGGAACCCAGACACGCAGGATCAGGCCCCAAACACCTGCACATGTCTCTGCTGGGGAGGAGAGTGCTAGGGAACCTACGTCTGTCATACACTTTCTGGGCACCCAAGGAATCAGCCTCCGTGTGTGCGGGGCTGAAAACCCCAGCCAGGGGCCCTGGGAGCCTGGTGCTCTCCGTGTGGCGCTGAATCTGGGCGGCCAAGCAACCGCTGGAGGAGCCCTGCAGTTGCCCTTCCCTTCCCTCTGACAGAATTCTCACTGCTGGAGCCCTTGGCAGTGTGCAACCCACCAGCCCCTAAGCTCTCCTTAAGGAGGACTGGGACCTAAGTGCAAAGGCAAGGCAGGATTGGAGCTGAGGCAAGAAAGGCGCCAGTGGCGACTCCCAGGCTCCTGCTGCCTGCTCCTTCCTGGAGAGGCAGCCTAAAAGCAAGGCAAGTCTGGGCAAGGCTAGCCCCCGGCAGAGCAGCCTCGCGCCAGGAACTCTGCCAGATCGGGGCTCTGAGCAGAGCTAGAGCTCTGCCGTACTGGAGGCGCACTTAGCTCCGTGCAAGCAGGGCTTTCAACTTGACGGGGCTGGGCTGCCTCCTCTTCCCCCGAGGAGGCTCGCTTCCCTGCTGGCTGTGCACTCGCCTATCAGGCGGGGGCGCAGGGCTCCTCCAGCAGGTCTTGCCTCAGGGGCTGCTTCCCCTGAGTTGGGGCTGTGGGCAGGAACCCAGACACGCAGGATCAGGCCCCAACACCTGCACATGTCTCTGCTGGGGAGGAGAGTGCTAGGGAACCTACGTCTGTCATACACTTTCTGGGCACCCAAGGAATCAGCCTCCGTGTGTGCGGGGCTGAAAACCCCAGCCAGGGGCCCTGGGAGCCTGGTGCTCTCGGTGCGGCGCTGATTCTAGGCGGCCTAGAAACCGCTGGAGGAGCCCTGCAGTTGCCCTTCCCTTCCCTCTGACAGAGCTCTCACTGCTGAAGCCCTTGGCAGTGTGCAACCCACCACCCCCTAAGCCCTCCCCAACGACGCCTGGCACCTATGTGCAAAGGCAAGGCAGGATTGGAGCTGAGGCAAGGAAGGCACCAGTGGCGTCTCCCAGGCTCGCTCAGACAGCTCCTTCCTGGGGAGGGAGCCTAAAAGCAAGGCAAGTCTGGGCAAGGCGAGCCCCGGCCGAGCAGCCTCGCGCCAGAAACTCTGCCAGATCGGGGCTCTGAGCAGAGCTAGAGCTCTGCCGTACTGGAGGCCCACTTAGCTCCGTGCAAGCAGGGCTTTCCTCTTGACTGGGCTCGGCTGCCTCCTCTTCTCCCGAGGAGGCTCGCTACACTGCTGGCTGTGCTCTCGCCTATCAGGCGGGCGCGCAGGGCTCCTCCAGCAGGTCTTGCCTCAGGGGCTGCTTCCCCTGAGTTGGGCTGTGGGCGGGAACCCAGACACGCAGGATAAGGCCCCAACCACCTGCACATGTCTCTGCTGGGGAGGAGAGTGCTAGGGAACCTACGTCTCTCACACACTTTCTAGGCACCCACGGAGTCAGCCTCTGGGAGTGTGGGGATGCAAAACCCAGCCAGGGGCCCTTGGAACCTGGTGCTCTCCGTGCGGAGCTTTGTCTGGGCGGCCAAGGAACCGCTGAAGGAGCCCTGCTGTTGCCCTTCGCTTCCCTCTGACAGAGCTTTCACTGCTGGAGCCCTTGGCAGTGTGCAACCCACCAGCCCCTAAGCCCTCCTCAAGGACGCTTGGGACCTAAGTGCAAAGGCAAGGCAGGGGTAGAGCTGAAGCCAGGAAGGCGCCAGTGGCGTTTCCGAGCCTCACACAGCCTGCTCCTTCCTGGGGAGGGAGCCTTAAAGCAAGGCAAGTCTGCGCAAGGCTCGCCTATGGCAGAGCATCTTGGTGCCAGGAACTCTGCCAGATCGGGCCTCTGAACAGAGCTAGAGATCTGCCGTACTGGAGTCGCACTTAGCTTCGTGTAAGCAGGGATTTCAGCTTGACGGGGACTTGCTGCCTCCTCTTCCCCCGAGGAGGCTCGCTTCCCTGCTGGCTGTGCACTCGCCTATCAGGCGGGGGCGCAGGGCTCCTCCAGCAGGTCTTGCCTCAGGGGCTGCTTCCCCTGAGTTGGGGCTGTGGGCAGGAACCCAGACACGCAGGATCAGGCCCCAAACACCTGCACATGTCTCTGCTGGGGAGGAGAGTGCTAGGGAACCTACGTCTGTCATACACTTTCTGGGCACCCAAGGAATCAGCCTCCGTGTGTGCGGGGCTGAAAACCCCAGCCAGGGGCCCTGGGAGCCTGGTGCTCTCCGTGTGGCGCTGAATCTGGGCGGCCAAGCAACCGCTGGAGGAGCCCTGCAGTTGCCCTTCCCTTCCCTCTGACAGAATTCTCACTGCTGGAGCCCTTGGCAGTGTGCAACCCACCAGCCCCTAAGCTCTCCTTAAGGAGGACTGGGACCTAAGTGCAAAGGCAAGGCAGGATTGGAGCTGAGGCAAGAAAGGCGCCAGTGGCGACTCCCAGGCTCCTGCTGCCTGCTCCTTCCTGGAGAGGCAGCCTAAAAGCAAGGCAAGTCTGGGCAAGGCTAGCCCCCGGCAGAGCAGCCTCGCGCCAGGAACTCTGCCAGATCGGGGCTCTGAGCAGAGCTAGAGCTCTGCCGTACTGGAGGCGCACTTAGCTCCGTGCAAGCAGGGCTTTCAACTTGACGGGGCTGGGCTGCCTCCTCTTCCCCCGAGGAGGCTCGCTTCCCTGCTGGCTGTGCACTCGCCTATCAGGCGGGGGCGCAGGGCTCCTCCAGCAGGTCTTGCCTCAGGGGCTGCTTCCCCTGAGTTGGGGCTGTGGGCAGGAACCCAGACACGCAGGATCAGGCCCCAACACCTGCACATGTCTCTGCTGGGGAGGAGAGTGCTAGGGAACCTACGTCTGTCATACACTTTCTGGGCACCCAAGGAATCAGCCTCCGTGTGTGCGGGGCTGAAAACCCCAGCCAGGGGCCCTGGGAGCCTGGTGCTCTCGGTGCGGCGCTGATTCTAGGCGGCCTAGAAACCGCTGGAGGAGCCCTGCAGTTGCCCTTCCCTTCCCTCTGACAGAGCTCTCACTGCTGAAGCCCTTGGCAGTGTGCAACCCACCACCCCCTAAGCCCTCCCCAACGACGCCTGGCACCTATGTGCAAAGGCAAGGCAGGATTGGAGCTGAGGCAAGGAAGGCACCAGTGGCGTCTCCCAGGCTCGCTCAGACAGCTCCTTCCTGGGGAGGGAGCCTAAAAGCAAGGCAAGTCTGGGCAAGGCGAGCCCCCGGCCGAGCAGCCTCGCGCCAGAAACTCTGCCAGATCGGGGCTCTGAGCAGAGCTAGAGCTCTGCCGTACTGGAGGCCCACTTAGCTCCGTGCAAGCAGGGCTTTCCTCTTGACTGGGCTCGGCTGCCTCCTCTTCTCCCGAGGAGGCTCGCTACACTGCTGGCTGTGCTCTCGCCTATCAGGCGGGCGCGCAGGGCTCCTCCAGCAGGTCTTGCCTCAGGGGCTGCTTCCCCTGAGTTGGGCTGTGGGCGGGAACCCAGACACGCAGGATAAGGCCCCAACCACCTGCACATGTCTCTGCTGGGGAGGAGAGTGCTAGGGAACCTACGTCTCTCACACACTTTCTAGGCACCCACGGAGTCAGCCTCTGGGAGTGTGGGGATGCAAAACCCAGCCAGGGGCCCTTGGAACCTGGTGCTCTCCGTGCGGAGCTTTGTCTGGGCGGCCAAGGAACCGCTGAAGGAGCCCTGCTGTTGCCCTTCGCTTCCCTCTGACAGAGCTTTCACTGCTGGAGCCCTTGGCAGTGTGCAACCCACCAGCCCCTAAGCCCTCCTCAAGGACGCTTGGGACCTAAGTGCAAAGGCAAGGCAGGGGTAGAGCTGAAGCCAGGAAGGCGCCAGTGGCGTTTCCGAGCCTCACACAGCCTGCTCCTTCCTGGGGAGGGAGCCTTAAAGCAAGGCAAGTCTGCGCAAGGCTCGCCTATGGCAGAGCATCTTGGTGCCAGGAACTCTGCCAGATCGGGCCTCTGAACAGAGCTAGAGATCTGCCGTACTGGAGTCGCACTTAGCTTCGTGTAAGCAGGGATTTCAGCTTGACGGGGACTTGCTGCCTCCTCTTCCCCGAGGAGGCTCGCTTCCCTGCTGGCTGTGCACTCGCCTATCAGGCGGGGGCGCAGGGCTCCTCCAGCAGGTCTTGCCTCAGGGGCTGCTTCCCCTGAGTTGGGGCTGTGGGCAGGAACCCAGACACGCAGGATCAGGCCCCAAACACCTGCACATGTCTCTGCTGGGGAGGAGAGTGCTAGGGAACCTACGTCTGTCATACACTTTCTGGGCACCCAAGGAATCAGCCTCCGTGTGTGCGGGGCTGAAAACCCCAGCCAGGGGCCCTGGGAGCCTGGTGCTCTCCGTGTGGCGCTGAATCTGGGCGGCCAAGCAACCGCTGGAGGAGCCCTGCAGTTGCCCTTCCCTTCCCTCTGACAGAATTCTCACTGCTGGAGCCCTTGGCAGTGTGCAACCCACCAGCCCCTAAGCTCTCCTTAAGGAGGACTGGGACCTAAGTGCAAAGGCAAGGCAGGATTGGAGCTGAGGCAAGAAAGGCGCCAGTGGCGACTCCCAGGCTCCTGCTGCCTGCTCCTTCCTGGAGAGGCAGCCTAAAAGCAAGGCAAGTCTGGGCAAGGCTAGCCCCCGGCAGAGCAGCCTCGCGCCAGGAACTCTGCCAGATCGGGGCTCTGAGCAGAGCTAGAGCTCTGCCGTACTGGAGGCGCACTTAGCTCCGTGCAAGCAGGGCTTTCAACTTGACGGGGCTGGGCTGCCTCCTCTTCCCCCGAGGAGGCTCGCTTCCCTGCTGGCTGTGCACTCGCCTATCAGGCGGGGGCGCAGGGCTCCTCCAGCAGGTCTTGCCTCAGGGGCTGCTTCCCCTGAGTTGGGGCTGTGGGCAGGAACCCAGACACGCAGGATCAGGCCCCAACACCTGCACATGTCTCTGCTGGGGAGGAGAGTGCTAGGGAACCTACGTCTGTCATACACTTTCTGGGCACCCAAGGAATCAGCCTCCGTGTGTGCGGGGCTGAAAACCCCAGCCAGGGGCCCTGGGAGCCTGGTGCTCTCGGTGCGGCGCTGATTCTAGGCGGCCTAGAAACCGCTGGAGGAGCCCTGCAGTTGCCCTTCCCTTCCCTCTGACAGAGCTCTCACTGCTGAAGCCCTTGGCAGTGTGCAACCCACCACCCCCTAAGCCCTCCCCAACGACGCCTGGCACCTATGTGCAAAGGCAAGGCAGGATTGGAGCTGAGGCAAGGAAGGCACCAGTGGCGTCTCCCAGGCTCGCTCAGACAGCTCCTTCCTGGGGAGGGAGCCTAAAAGCAAGGCAAGTCTGGGCAAGGCGAGCCCCCGGCCGAGCAGCCTCGCGCCAGAAACTCTGCCAGATCGGGGCTCTGAGCAGAGCTAGAGCTCTGCCGTACTGGAGGCCACTTAGCTCCGTGCAAGCAGGGCTTTCCTCTTGACTGGGCTCGGCTGCCTCCTCTTCTCCCGAGGAGGCTCGCTACACTGCTGGCTGTGCTCTCGCCTATCAGGCGGGCGCGCAGGGCTCCTCCAGCAGGTCTTGCCTCAGGGGCTGCTTCCCCTGAGTTGGGCTGTGGGCGGGAACCCAGACACGCAGGATAAGGCCCCAACCACCTGCACATGTCTCTGCTGGGGAGGAGAGTGCTAGGGAACCTACGTCTCTCACACACTTTCTAGGCACCCACGGAGTCAGCCTCTGGGAGTGTGGGGATGCAAAACCCAGCCAGGGGCCCTTGGAACCTGGTGCTCTCCGTGCGGAGCTTTGTCTGGGCGGCCAAGGAACCGCTGAAGGAGCCCTGCTGTTGCCCTTCGCTTCCCTCTGACAGAGCTTTCACTGCTGGAGCCCTTGGCAGTGTGCAACCCACCAGCCCCTAAGCCCTCCTCAAGGACGCTTGGGACCTAAGTGCAAAGGCAAGGCAGGGGTAGAGCTGAAGCCAGGAAGGCGCCAGTGGCGTTTCCGAGCCTCACACAGCCTGCTCCTTCCTGGGGAGGGAGCCTTAAAGCAAGGCAAGTCTGCGCAAGGCTCGCCTATGGCAGAGCATCTTGGTGCCAGGAACTCTGCCAGATCGGGCCTCTGAACAGAGCTAGAGATCTGCCGTACTGGAGTCGCACTTAGCTTCGTGTAAGCAGGGATTTCAGCTTGACGGGGACTTGCTGCCTCCTCTTCCCCCGAGGAGGCTCGCTTCCCTGCTGGCTGTGCACTCGCCTATCAGGCGGGGGCGCAGGGCTCCTCCAGCAGGTCTTGCCTCAGGGGCTGCTTCCCCTGAGTTGGGGCTGTGGGCAGGAACCCAGACACGCAGGATCAGGCCCCAAACACCTGCACATGTCTCTGCTGGGGAGGAGAGTGCTAGGGAACCTACGTCTGTCATACACTTTCTGGGCACCCAAGGAATCAGCCTCCGTGTGTGCGGGGCTGAAAACCCCAGCCAGGGGCCCTGGGAGCCTGGTGCTCTCCGTGTGGCGCTGAATCTGGGCGGCCAAGCAACCGCTGGAGGAGCCCTGCAGTTGCCCTTCCCTTCCCTCTGACAGAATTCTCACTGCTGGAGCCCTTGGCAGTGTGCAACCCACCAGCCCCTAAGCTCTCCTTAAGGAGGACTGGGACCTAAGTGCAAAGGCAAGGCAGGATTGGAGCTGAGGCAAGAAAGGCGCCAGTGGCGACTCCCAGGCTCCTGCTGCCTGCTCCTTCCTGGAGAGGCAGCCTAAAAGCAAGGCAAGTCTGGGCAAGGCTAGCCCCCGGCAGAGCAGCCTCGCGCCAGGAACTCTGCCAGATCGGGGCTCTGAGCAGAGCTAGAGCTCTGCCGTACTGGAGGCGCACTTAGCTCCGTGCAAGCAGGGCTTTCAACTTGACGGGGCTGGGCTGCCTCCTCTTCCCCCGAGGAGGCTCGCTTCCCTGCTGGCTGTGCACTCGCCTATCAGGCGGGGGCGCAGGGCTCCTCCAGCAGGTCTTGCCTCAGGGGCTGCTTCCCCTGAGTTGGGGCTGTGGGCAGGAACCCAGACACGCAGGATCAGGCCCCAACACCTGCACATGTCTCTGCTGGGGAGGAGAGTGCTAGGGAACCTACGTCTGTCATACACTTTCTGGGCACCCAAGGAATCAGCCTCCGTGTGTGCGGGGCTGAAAACCCCAGCCAGGGGCCCTGGGAGCCTGGTGCTCTCGGTGCGGCGCTGATTCTAGGCGGCCTAGAAACCGCTGGAGGAGCCCTGCAGTTGCCCTTCCCTTCCCTCTGACAGAGCTCTCACTGCTGAAGCCCTTGGCAGTGTGCAACCCACCACCCCCTAAGCCCTCCCCAACGACGCCTGGCACCTATGTGCAAAGGCAAGGCAGGATTGGAGCTGAGGCAAGGAAGGCACCAGTGGCGTCTCCCAGGCTCGCTCAGACAGCTCCTTCCTGGGGAGGGAGCCTAAAAGCAAGGCAAGTCTGGGCAAGGCGAGCCCCCGGCCGAGCAGCCTCGCGCCAGAAACTCTGCCAGATCGGGGCTCTGAGCAGAGCTAGAGCTCTGCCGTACTGGAGGCCCACTTAGCTCCGTGCAAGCAGGGCTTTCCTCTTGACTGGGCTCGGCTGCCTCCTCTTCTCCCGAGGAGGCTCGCTACACTGCTGGCTGTGCTCTCGCCTATCAGGCGGGCGCGCAGGGCTCCTCCAGCAGGTCTTGCCTCAGGGGCTGCTTCCCCTGAGTTGGGCTGTGGGCGGGAACCCAGACACGCAGGATAAGGCCCCAACCACCTGCACATGTCTCTGCTGGGGAGGAGAGTGCTAGGGAACCTACGTCTCTCACACACTTTCTAGGCACCCACGGAGTCAGCCTCTGGGAGTGTGGGGATGCAAAACCCAGCCAGGGGCCCTTGGAACCTGGTGCTCTCCGTGCGGAGCTTTGTCTGGGCGGCCAAGGAACCGCTGAAGGAGCCCTGCTGTTGCCCTTCGCTTCCCTCTGACAGAGCTTTCACTGCTGGAGCCCTTGGCAGTGTGCAACCCACCAGCCCCTAAGCCCTCCTCAAGGACGCTTGGGACCTAAGTGCAAAGGCAAGGCAGGGGTAGAGCTGAAGCCAGGAAGGCGCCAGTGGCGTTTCCGAGCCTCACACAGCCTGCTCCTTCCTGGGGAGGGAGCCTTAAAGCAAGGCAAGTCTGCGCAAGGCTCGCCTATGGCAGAGCATCTTGGTGCCAGGAACTCTGCCAGATCGGGCCTCTGAACAGAGCTAGAGATCTGCCGTACTGGAGTCGCACTTAGCTTCGTGTAAGCAGGGATTTCAGCTTGACGGGGACTTGCTGCCTCCTCTTCCCCCGAGGAGGCTCGCTTCCCTGCTGGCTGTGCACTCGCCTATCAGGCGGGGGCGCAGGGCTCCTCCAGCAGGTCTTGCCTCAGGGGCTGCTTCCCCTGAGTTGGGGCTGTGGGCAGGAACCCAGACACGCAGGATCAGGCCCCAAACACCTGCACATGTCTCTGCTGGGGAGGAGAGTGCTAGGGAACCTACGTCTGTCATACACTTTCTGGGCACCCAAGGAATCAGCCTCCGTGTGTGCGGGGCTGAAAACCCCAGCCAGGGGCCCTGGGAGCCTGGTGCTCTCCGTGTGGCGCTGAATCTGGGCGGCCAAGCAACCGCTGGAGGAGCCCTGCAGTTGCCCTTCCCTTCCCTCTGACAGATTCTCACTGCTGGAGCCCTTGGCAGTGTGCAACCCACCAGCCCCTAAGCCCTCCTTAAGGAGGACTGGGACCTAAGTGCAAAGGCAAGGCAGGATTGGAGCTGAGGCAAGAAGGCGCCAGTGGCGACTCCCAGGCTCCTGCTGCCTGCTCCTTCCTGGGAGGCAGCCTAAAAGCAAGGCAAGTCTGGGCAAGGCTAGCCCCCGGCAGAGCAGCCTCGCGCCAGGAACTCTGCCAGATCGGGGCTCTGAGCAGAGCTAGAGCTCTGCCGTACTGGAGGCGCACTTAGCTCCGTGCAAGCAGGGCTTTCACTTGACGGGGCGGCTGCCTCCTCTTCCCCGAGGAGGCTCGCTTCCCTGCTGGCTGTGCACTCGCCTATCAGGCGGGGCGCAGGGCTCCTCCAGCAGGTCTTGCCTCAGGGGCTGCTTCCCCTGAGTTGGGGCTGTGGGCAGGAACCCAGACACGCAGGATCAGGCCCCAACACCTGCACATGTCTCTGCTGGGGAGGAGAGTGCTAGGGAACCTACGTCTGTCATACACTTTCTGGGCACCCAGGAATCAGCCTGTGTGGGGCTGAAAACCCAGCCAGGGGCCCTGGGAGCCTGGTGCTCTCCGTGCGGCGCTCTGGGCGGCCAAGCAACCGCTGGAGGAGCCCTGCAGTTGCCCTTCCCTTCCCTCTGACAGAGCTCTCACTGCTGGAGCCCTTGGCAGTGTGCAACCCACCAGCCCCTAAGCCCTCCTAAGGAGGACCTAAGTGCAAAGGCAAGGCAGGATTGGAGCTGAGGCAAGGAAGGCGCCAGTGGCGGCTGCCTGCTCCTTCCTGGGGAGGGAGCCTAAAAGCAAGGCAAGTCTGGGCAAGGCTAGCCGGCAGAGCAGCCAGGAACTCTGCCAGATCGGGGCTCTGAGCAGAGCTAGAGCTCTGCCGTACTGGAGGCGCACTTAGCTCCGTGCAAGCAGGGCTTTCCTTGACGGGGCTGGCTGCCTCCTCTTCCCCGAGGAGGCTCGCTTCCCTGCTGGCTGTGCACTCGCCTATCAGGCGGGGCGCAGGGCTCCTCCAGCAGGTCTTGCCTCAGGGGCTGCTTCCCCTGAGTTGGGGCTGTGGGCAGGAACCCAGACACGCAGGATCAGGCCCCAACCACCTGCACATGTCTCTGCTGGGGAGGAGAGTGCGGGGAACCTACGTCTGTCACACACTTTCTAGGCACCCAGGAGTCAGCCTCTGGGTGTTCGGGGCTGCAAAACCCAGCCAGGGGCCCTTGGAACCTGGTGCTCTCCGTGTGGCGCTGAGTCTGGGCGGCCAAGCAACCGCTGAAGGAGCCCTGCTGTTGCCTTTCGATCCCTCCTACAGAACTCTCACTTCTGGAGCCCTTGGTAGTGTGCAACCCACCAGCCCCTGAGCCCTCCTCAAGGACGCTTGGGACCTAAGTGCAAAGGCAAGGCAGGGGAAGAGCTGAAGCCAGGAAGGCGCCAGTGGCGTCTCCCAGCCTCACACAGCCTGCTCCTTCCTAGGGAGGGAGCCTAAAAGCAAGGTAAGTCTGGGCAAGGCTCGCCCATGGCAGAGCAGCCTCGCGACGGGAACTCTGCCAGATCGGGGCTCTGAGCAGAGCCAGAGCTCTGCCGTACTGGAGGCGCACCTAGCTCCCTGCAAGGAGGGCTTTCAAACCCCAAACAATGAACCACATACCCCAAACCCCGAACCACATACCCAAACATGGTACCCGAACCCCAAACCCCATATCCTGAATCTGAACCCCTATCCCAACCGCAAACCCCAAACCCTGAACAGGGAACTCCAAACCCCTTACCCGAACTCAAAACCTCTAACCCAATCCCCAAACTCCGAACCCCAAACACCTAACCCGTACCGTGAACCCCTAACCCTAACCCAAACCCCTAACCCGAGCCCTAAACCCCAAACCCAAACCCCGACCCTCAAGCCCCGAACCGCAAATCCTGAAACACGTAGCCCAAACCCCGAATCCATAACTCCGAACCCCAATCCAGAACCCAACCCCGAACCCCAAACCACTAGCCTGAACCCCAAACCCAAACCCAAACCCCTAAAACCCCAAACCCGAACCGAACCCTAATCCCAAACCCCCCGAACCCCAAACCCCAAACCCCTAACCGGAACCCCAAACCTCAAATCCAAAACCGCACACCCCAAACCTCTAAGCCGAACCCCGAACTGCCAACCCCTAATTCCTAACCCGAACAGCAAAACTCGAAACTGCACCTCACACCCCCAACCCCAAACCATGAACCCAATCCCCTGAACCCCAAACCCCAAACCTCAAATCTCGACCCCCGAACCACAAACCTCACATACTCAACCCCTAATCGGAACCTCAAACCCGAATCCCCAAACCCCAAACCCAAATCCTAAACCCCTAATCCCTAACCCAAACCGTCAACCCAGAAACCGAACCCCTAATCCCCAACCCCCAACCCTCAACCCAAACCCCAAACCCATAACTGGAACCCCAAACCGCGAACCCCTCACCCAAATCCCAAACTCCAAACCCCAAACCCCTAAGCCTTAACCTAAACTGCCAACCCCTAACCCGAACCGAGAATCCCTACCCCGAACCCCAAACCCCAAATCCTAACCGCGAACCCCTAACCCAAACCCCAAACCCAAACCGCGAACCCCAAACCCCTAACCCGAATCCCAAATCCCCAACCCCAACCGTGAACCTCAAACCCCAAACCCCTAACCCTAACCTCAAACCCCAAACCCCAACTGCGAACCTCTAAACCAATCCGAGAACCCCTAACCTGATCCCCAAACCCCAAACCCAAGCCCCAAACTCAAACCGCGAGCCCCAAACCCCAAACCCTTAACCCGATCCTCAAACCCCAAACCCCAACTGCAAACCCCTAATCTGAACCGAGAACCCATAACCTGATCCCCAAACCCCAAACCCCTAAGCTGAACCTTGAACCCCTAATCGGAACCCCAAACCCCAAACGAGAACCGCGAACCCGGAACCCCAAACCCTGAACTCCAAACCCCAAACCCGAACCCTGAACCCTAACCCGAACCCGAATCCAAACCCTAAGAAGGGAGGGGATTCCCGTAACCCGAACTCTGAACCTGAACCCTAACAAGTTGAGGGGATGCCGGCACCCTAACCCTAACCCTAACCCTAACAATAAAACTCTAAAAGAAAAAGAAACTTTTCTGGCCTAAGCCCCGCCCCTTGCGGTCCCCCATCCGCTCAAAGCAAAAAAGGCAAGCCCGGACTGGAACTTCTGACCCACAAAGCCAGATTGCATGTTTACTCGGCCGTCAGCCTAACCGCTATGCTAACAAAGCCCCCCGGGTTTCATGCTGCTCCCAGGCACTCTTCAAGCCTCGGCCCGCCAGGGCAGGCTAATAAAGAACTATGGGCCCATTAGCGCTCACTTTTAAGCCTAACCGTAACCTGAACCTGACCCTGACCTGAACCCTAACCCAAACCCGAACTCTAAGAAGAGGGGGGTTCCCCGAATTCTAACCCTAACCCCGAACCCGAACCCGAGCGAGTTGGGGGGTTGCCCGAACCCTAACCCTAAGCTTCACAATAAACCTCTAAAATCAAAAGAAACTTTTCTGCGTCTATAGCCCCGCCTCTTTGTGGTCGCCCCGCCCCCCTAAAAGGGAAAGAGTTAAACCCGGGACTTGAAACTCCTGACTACAGACCCTAGTCTGCCTGACTTACCAGCCTGCCTAACCGCTATGCTAGCAGAGGCTTGCTGTTTCAGGCAGCGCTCCCGGGCCCTCTTCAAGCCTCTGCGCGCCAGGGTCTGGCTCTATAGAATATCATGGCTGTCCTAGGTCATCTTTGCTTCTTATCCCTAAATCATAGACAGATGAGCTGAGAAAAAGCTTGGGTTGTCTCGGTGGGGTGGATCTGCTTGTCCTTGTGTTTCCCCTGGAGGCAGTCGCGGTCCCGCGGGCCTGGCCTGGCAGGGGGCGTGGGGCGGGGCGCACCGTGCGCGCGTCGGGGGCGGGGCGAGCCTGGGCGGCTGGTCAGGGGCGCGGCTCACGGGAGCGGGTCTGGGGCGGGGTGAACATGGCGGCGCCTCGGGGCCAGGGGTCCCCAGTTGTGCTCTCAGGGCTCGCCATTGCAGCTGGGACTGCTCGTTTCGTGGGCTCCTGGGTCCCCGTCGATTGGCATCCAGCGAGCAGAGCGCAGGGCTGTGGACCACAGGTAAGGGAACTCGGACTCGGCGGAGCAGGGAACCATGTCTTCTGCCCTTTGTTTGCAGTCTCGGAGCCGACTGAAATGGCGATCGCAGAAAAGCCTCGCCTTTGGGGCCGAGGGTTTTACCGCTTCACCCCTTTGCATACAGCTCAGACCCGCGCGCTTTTCCCAAGCAGCCGAGTGTATTGCTTCCTACAGGCCTGGAGAGGATAACAGGCAGGAAGGCCAGGGGTCTCCAGACAGAGAAAATAAACTGCAAGTGTCAGACGTTTTTTTCTCTCTCTTAAGAGGCAGGAGGAGACCAAAGAGGGCTGCGGTTTTTTTTTCTCCATCTTGATACAAATGTAAAAGAAGGTTTCTCTGAAAATTCTGTGTTGCCATGACAACTCCTGGCTCCACCTGAATTTAACTTTTCTCAAACCTTGAACTAAGCAATGCATTGTTCTTATGGAAATGTTTGTCTTAAGGTATGTTAATGTCTTCAGGTCAGTTCCCCCTAAGGGCTCAGAAACGACTCGACAAACCGGTTTGTCTTACTCATACCTGGTTCTCTTAACCTCTGTGAATGAAACTATATATTTGCTTGGAAATCTGCCTTTCTTCAAGATTCATGTCCATCATTTTCTGGCCTGGGATGACTCATCTGCTGCCAATGTGATCTCAATGCATGCTGTGGGTGAGGGGCCTGGTGCCATTCTCTGAGACATTGTCTTTCTTTCCTTAGCAGACTGCTAGTGGCTGTATAACATCTGGCTAAAGACTAGCAGGGGGTACTCTTTCTTCCCCCTTTGAATGTCTACGTCAGCAGCTCTCTCGATCTCTTTTCTACTTGAATCAAACTTTTTCACAGAAAACCTCTGAGCCATCAAGCTTCGTCACTTGCCCTGGATTGAATTCTCCTCTGGAGGCCAAGAATGCTGGCATCTTTTGTGGTTTAGCAGCCACCTTTCAGCCTTTTGTAATTCATATTGAATCTTCATTTCAGATGGCAGATGCATTCCACGGTATTGCCAACTGAAGTCTTGTCATCGCTATGGAGTCTCTGTCCATGGCTTGAGGGTATTTTTCAGCAATCATGTATCATTTCCAGTGTGCCAGTCTTGTCATCCTCATTCCATCCATAGCAAAGTCTTTTATTAATGTTGACGTGATTGAAGGGGAATTGTTTGTTTCAATTCCCTTTCAGATTGTTATTTGCTGGTGTATACAGATAACACTGTGTCGTCATTCATTTGTATCCGTTTGGACAGCTTGATAGTTGTCTTTAGTTTCTTTAATTTCTCATAATTGAAGATGACCCTGGCTCATATATTTACAGTCGCACCCCTAGTCTCAGTCATTTCTTCAAAGAACTGTCCTTTTTTTAACATGACATTATTTTTGACTGTGCTGGGTCTTTATTGCTCCTTTGTCTAGTTGTAGTGAGCAGAGGCTACCTTCTAGTTGCTGTGCCATGGCTTCTCATTGCAGTGCTTTCTCTGTGTGCAGAACTTGGGCTCTGGAGCATGCAAACGTCAAGAGTTGTTCAAGGGCTTCATTGCCCCTGGGCGTGTGGAATCTTCTACACAGGAATTGAACCCGTGTTCCCTGCATCGGTAGGCAGCTTCTTTACCACCAGGCCATCGGAGATGTTTCCTGTTCCCTTTTATTAGAGAATGATATTTAAAACATACATGTAGGAGCTCAATATGCTCAGCTGACAATACATGGAGATATATCTCCATGTATTCCAGCTCACCTTTGAACATATTCAGTTAAAGGTAATTTGTGATGATGTCTCCAACCTGATCCACCACGACATGGACATTGTAACGTTTCCTTTTGTTTATCTGGAACTTTGCCTTCCAATGGTAAGATACCTGGCTTCCACCGCTTGTCATACACAGAATTCAGTGCTTGTCCCACGTGGTTACTGAAAAAAAAAAAACTGTCAGATTGTCTTTCAAAGGGGGCTCTGCGTGCATCGCACCAGTATCTTGAGTATGTTTTTGTATGATAGTTTACTATCAGTATACCCTCAGTGGCCAGGTGTCTATTTCAGTCGTTACCAATTATGAATGGGCTTGTTTGCTCTAGTGTTCTTGGACAATTCGAG
Source organism: Capra hircus (assembly GCF_001704415.2). Lineage (NCBI taxonomy): Eukaryota > Metazoa > Chordata > Mammalia > Artiodactyla > Bovidae > Capra > Capra hircus. Next base: position 678 of record NW_017189961.1, on the reverse strand, counting down.
TACAGTTTCTTTGTCAGATGTGCATTTTTTAGGAAAAGAGTTTTATTGATTGTTGGCTGTGTTGCATCTTTGTGTGTGGGCTTTTCTCTAGTTTTGGTGAGCATGGGCCATAACGAGTGGTTTGCAGGCTTCTCACTGCAGTGTGTCCTCTTGTTGAGGGGCACAGGCTCACGGGCTTCAGTGGCTGCGGCATGTGAACTCGGCATCGTGGCTTCCAGGATCTAGAGCACAGGCTCGGCAGTTGTGGCACACGGGCTCCATAGGATGTGGCATCTTCCCATCCTAGGGATCGCACATGCATCTCCAGCACTGGCAGGTGGATTCTTGACTATGGAACCACCAGGGCATATTTGAGATTCTAGTTTTCCACACACGTATCTAGTGAAAGAGGCCAGGATCAAGAGGCATGGCAGCTGGGAATCCTCAGCCACAGCTCTGGTGTGCTATCCAAAGCTCTGGGGCCTTTGGTGAGCAGCTCAGCTTCCCTGGGACTGTTTCCTCCCGTCAGAAATGCCCTGCTGGACTGTAGCCCACCAAGCTCCTCTGTCCCTAGGATTTCTGAGACCAGAGTACTGCAGGTGGTCCTCATTTCCTTCTCTCCAGGCAATGGCTGCTGCCACGTCGCTTCAGTCGTGCCTGACTCTGCGCGACCCCATAGACAGCAGCCTACCAGGCTCC
>NW_017189960.1:0-20496 GCF_001704415.2 Capra hircus | reverse complement strand
TCCCTATTCATGAAGGGCTTGTTTGAAAGGCAGAGTCCAAGTTTTAGTTGAATAAAGTCAGGAGGATCAGAAAAGGTGAACACCATCTTGTCTTAGGCTTCCAGTTGATCTGGGTTGAGCCCCCACCCTCCTCAGGGATGGCAGAGGGGTGCGGGGGTGGGGGGGTGGGTCGATTTTAATTCTGCTGTACAGCTCCAGATAGTGCTTTAGGCTAATCTTTACATTGATATAGAATTGGAGTCTTTGCAACTGATTGTTATCTTTGCTATTGTTACTTCTCTTGCCTGATAAGACTGTTTATGCATTCTTTTGTTCCCTTAAATTAATTTTCACTGAGACCTGTTTAAGGACAAGCTTTGTGGCCAGGCTTAAATCACTCAGTCTTTAGGCCAAAATGACTTACCTTAGGTCAAGAAAGCCATGCCTGGTTTTCTTCCTCTGGGGACCCCCCTGCCTATCTGTTTACACTTTAACAAATGTATTAAATTTCTATTGGATCTAGTCTGATAGGAATTTTTTTAAATAAAATGTAGTTTTAAGTAATCACAGAATTCAAATATATACTTTTAAATTTGAAACATGGTATATTGAGATAGAAAGGGAAGATGGTGTATCATATAAAGTTCTTTTAAAAAAGTAGTATGTGATACATGACTTATATATAAGATAAACTCATCAAGGCTTTCAAGGACATTTTTCCTACTTATCCTTGAAACTAAAGCAGGGAAGTAAGAGCGTTTTTAAACTTGGCTTAAAGCTCAACATTCAGAAAACTAAGATCATGGCACCTGGTACCATCACTTCATGGCAAATAGATACAGGTAACAGTGGAAACAGTGGCAGACTTTATTTTTTGGGGCTCCAAAGTCACAGCAGATGGTAACTGCAGCCATGAAATTAAAAGACGCTTACTCCTTGGAAGAAATGTTATGACCAATGTAGACAGTATATTAAAAGCAGAGACATTACTTTGCCAACAAATGTCCATCTAGTCAAGGCTATGGTTTTCCAGTAGTCATGGACGGATGTGAGAGTTGGACTATAAAGCTGAGTACTGAAGAATTGATGCTTTTGAACTGTGGTGTTGGAGAAGACTCTTGAGAGTCCCTTGGACTGCAAGGAGATCCAACCAGTCCATCCTAAAGGAAATCAGTCCTGAATGTTCATTGGAAGGACTGATGCTGAAGCTGAAACTCCAATGCTTTGGCCACCTGATGCGAAGAACTGACTTATTTGAAAAGACCCTGATGCTGGGAAAGATTGAAGACGGGAGGAGAAGGGGATGACAGAGGATAAGATGGTTGGATGGCATCACTGACTCAGTGGACATGAGTTTGAGTAAACCCTGGGATTTGGTGACGGACAGGGAAGCCTGGCGTACTGCAGACCATGGAGTCTCAAAGAGTCGGACATAACTGAGTGACTGAATTGAACTGAACTGAAATGGTTTCAAATTTGAAACTCAAATCATTGTTATTCCAATAATATTAAGATTAGAGAGGCATAATGAAGTAAATGCTTCTGAAATCAGCTATAGCAGATAATTGGCTGCCTCTGGCTATGCAGAAAGATGGAAGTTTCTCTAAGCAAGGACTCAGCTGAAAATGTGAATTACTTATCTCTGGTTTTTGTTACCTTTGTTGGACCTATTAGAGAAACGGGGCGGGGTGGGGGGGGGAACAAAAAGAACAACTCTGGATTCATTTTAAGAATATGTATATATACATAAATATTTGAAAAACAATTTTACTGAGATATAACATACAGTGAAATATACAAATCTTAAGTATATAGCTGGGTGAATTTTTACATATAAATAAAATATGTAAACACTGCCCAGATCAAGATTAAGGATATTTTCAGTTTCCAAGGAGGGACCCTTGTGTCCCTTTTCAAACAGTACCTCTCTCCCCTTTCACTGACCTGCCCACAAGAGTGAGGAGTGAGTAGTGAAGTCGCTCAGTCGTGTCTGACTCTTTGCGACCCCATGGACTGTGGCCTACAAGGCTCCTCCATCCATGGGATTCTCCAGGCAAGAATACTGGAGTGGGTTGCCATTTCCTTCTCCAGGGGATCTTCCCAACCTGGGTCTCCTGCATTGGAGGCAGACACTTTAATGTCTGAGCCACCAGGGAAGCCTAGAAGTAAACCACTGTTCTGACTTTCAGCACTGTACCTTAATTTATCCTCGTTTTTACATTTCATAAGTAGAATAATAAAAATATGTATTCTTTTGTGTGCAGCTTCTTTCACCTAGCATTATGCCTTGGGATTCTTTCATGTTATTGCCTGTAGCAGAAGTTCTTTGCTTCTTTCAATTTCTGTGTGATATTCCATTACATGAGTATAATACAATTTATCCATTCTATTGATAGTATTTAGCTATTATATGTAAAACTTCTGAACATTCTTAGACATGTGTGGATGTGTGTACTCACTCATGTATATAGCTAAAACATAGGATTACTGGGTCACAGAGTAGGTATATGAGTAGCTGCTAGTTTTCCAAAGTGGATGTACCAATTTATGCTCCAAATTGCAATATATGGGAATTCCAGTTGCTCCATTTGCTTGCCAAATCTCGGTATTATGTCTTATAAATTTTTGCTGTACTAATGGTTGATTTTTTTCCTACCCTGTTTGATTGCAAGTGGATTTAGTTTTTCCTAATGATTAAACCGTGTACACACCCCATCAGGATTTCAGATTAAGAACTTTATTGTTGGTGTTAGTTAACAGTATCTGTCTCTGGGTGATATTATCATCTCTCCTAACTTATTTACAATTCTGTGGAATATTCTGTAATCTAAAAACTAAATTGTAAAGGTAAACACCATGGCCATTCCTTCTTGGAAAAGATAGAGAAAGAAGTGAGGAGAAGCAAATAACATAGCATGTGTGTGTGTGTGTGTGTGCGTGCGTGCGTGCGTGCGTGCGTGCGTGTGTGTGTGTAAGTTGGACTTAAACAGTGAGGATGATTCATTACCTCCTCCTTGATCGAAAGGGTCCAGTGTTACTCATCCACACACACACACCTACTCCGCAACTTCCCCCAGTGGCTGCCTGATTCTTAAGGGGAATGTTGCTATCTTGAGGACTGGGGATTAGTTTCTGCTGTTGGCAAGTTACGTACTCATTGTTGGCAGGAGCCAGGTTGGCCTTCATGAGAAGTTCTTGTGTGGAATCCATTCATCACCTCTGCTGCTGTCACTGTGGCCACTTCTAGTCTGTCTATTGAGGATGTCCTGGGGTGGCTGGTGACAGGCTAACTGATATTTGTACTTTTATTTACTTGATTACTGAGGGGACCCTCTGCCCTTTAGTGTATATCCACATTGGAGCAAAACATTTTTCACATACTGTGATCATCCAGAGAGGTCCCCCATCCATAAGGCTTCTCTGGTAGCTCAGCTGGTAAATAATCCACCTGCAATGCAGGAGATCCTGGTTTGATTCCTGGGTTGGGAAGATTCCCTGGAGAAGGGATAGGCTACCCACTCCAGTATTCTTGGGCTTCCATGGTGGCTTAGCTGGTAAAGAATCTGCCTGCAATGTGGGACACCTGGGTTCGATCCCTGGGTTGGGAAGATCCCCTGGAAAAGGGAATGGCTACCCACTCCAGTGTTCTGGCCTGGAGAATTCCATGGACTGTATAGTCCATGGGGTCACAAAGGGTCAGACATGACTGAGTGACTTTCACTTTGACCATCCAGGGTAACCATTAGCCCTTGCCCATGACTTACAATAGACCCATAATTCTGGCTGTTTCTCTGTGTTGATAAAGTGGACAAGCAGAAGTAGTCGTCCACTAGGGTGACTTCTCTTCACAAGGGGTTTCAAGGATGTTCTTTATTGGAGATGGGAGACTGCGGCAGTCCACTTTTGCTTGGTGCCAGATACTGAGGAAGTTTCCTTCTCAGTCAGTTGATCATAAGGAATTCTCCATGAAGCTCTAGGTAGGGTAATACAGTAAGAGTGGGCATTAGAAGTGTCTGAACCATCTGCTCGTGTGATTTCTTACCTTGTGTAGATCTGATTTAGCCCAGTCTCTTTTATACCATTGTCTTTTGATGATTGATTGCTTCTGCGCAAGCCCAACTTTACAGCCTGTTGAGTCAGATAACATTCAGATCCTTATAGGCAGCTCAGGTTACAAGTCACTTGATATCTTTTCCTCAGGCTCTGCCAAAGCCTAGTTGCAAGCCAGGAGTCTTTTCTTAGGGAATGGCTTTGTTCCAGAACCTTAGAGATTTGTGCTGTGATTCTCTGGATTTTATTGGAGGCAACTCATTCAACTTGTTGCATCTTAAGACCCAAGTGGCAGAGCAGTTGGTCCTGCAGACCGGACATGTTGCATATAATCACATTTTGCTCTGGGCCCTCTAAGTAAGTAACTAACCCTCACCGCTGTAAGTAACCTATAAGTGTGAATCAATGTGGTGAAAGTCGCTCAGTTGTGTCCAGCTCTTTGCGACCCCATGGACTATACAGTTCATGGAATTCTCCAGGCCAGAATACCAGAGTGGGTAGCCTTTCCCTTCTCCAGGGATCTTCCCAACCCAGGGATCAAACCCAGGTCTCATGCATTGCAGGCAGATTCTTTACCAGCTGAGTCACAAGAGAAGCCAAAGAATACCGCAGTGGGCAGCCTATCCCTCCTCCAGCAGATCTTCCCGACTCAGGAATCGAACTGGCATCTGCTGCATTGCAGGTGGATTCTTTTCCAACTGAGCCATCAGGGAAGCCTGATAAATGTGGTAGGCATTGTCTTTAGTAGAATGTAAAGTGGCCCATGAAGTGTTGTGCCTCTTTCTTTTGACAGTAAGAAGTTCTGGGTTCAGCAACTTGCATTTCAGTTTGGAGGGGATATTCCAACACGTTCTAGACCACTGTATCCTCAGAAACTTGACTGATGTAGCAGCCCTTGAATTTTCATGGTGTTTTTCATCATGAAGCTTGGGCGCATTATACTGAAACACCGAGGAACTTGTCACGCCCTGTTCGTCAGGTCTGTTCTGCACGCTGCAGTCAGTTCAGGGGACCAGCTGCGACGATCTGTAAGGTGTTTTAGACTCAGCACAGTCCTGTAGAGTAAGTATGGCGGAGCGGAGAGTTGTTCAAACCCTGAGGCAAGTGTGTTGCAAGTGTATTCTTAACCTTGACCTAAAATAAAAGCAAATGGATTCTTGTGTTCCCTGCGAATTGCTAAAGCATTTTGCAGATGAGTAGCTTCCTCTCAGGTCCAGAGAAGGTACCTCATTTGGTACAGCCAGTCACACTGGAGCTGCTGTTGATGAGTTTACAATAACCCACAGCCATTCTCTGAGATCTATCTGTTCTCTGCACAGATCAAAGAGGTAAGTTAAACATGAATGTGATCCTTGAAAATTTCAAGTTTTTGGTAGTGATATTAATCTCTACAGTTTTCCCATGGATGTAATATTTTCTTTGGTTTACTATCCTAATAGGGAGGTCACTTGGTCATTCCTATCACAATAGCCTATACTCCCTGGTCATGGAGCCATTGTGGAAAATGTGTCAATGGTCAAACAAGTTTATTCAATACACATTCAGAAACTGCAAAATAACCATAGGGTGGGTCCAAGAATTTATTGGACTCACTGTGAAATGCAGGAGGCCAAAATATGTTTCACCTGACTACAGTAAACTTCACTTTGACTGTTAGACAGTGGTATTTTAGGTCACTAGGATTTAGTGGAGCTGTCCGTCTAGTCAAGGCTATGGTTTTTCCTGTGGTCATGTATGGATGTGAGAGTTGGACTGTGAAGAAGGCTGAGTGCTGAAGAATTGATGCTTTTGAACTGTGGTGTTGGAGAAGACTCTTGAGAGTCCCTTGGACTGCAGGAGATCTAACCAGTCCATTCTGGGTGTTCTTTGGAAGGAATGATGCTAAAGCTGAAACTCCAGTACTTTGGCTACCTCATGCAAAGAGTTGACTCATTGGAAAAGACTTTGATGCTGGGAGGGATTGGGGGCAGGAGGAGAAGGGGACGACAGAGGATGAGATGGTTGGATGGCATCACTGACTTGATGGATGTGAATCTGAGTGAACTCCGGGAGTTGGTGATGGACAGGGAGGCCTGGCTTGCTGCGATTCATGGGGTCGCAAAGAGTTGGACATGACTGAGTGACTGAACTGAACTGAACTTTCCAAAAGTGGAAAGGTAAGGATTGCTATCTAAGGGAATCAAAGCAAGTAGAATGTGTTTTGGTTATGCTTGTGTTTCCAGCTTCAAGATCACTTAGTGTATCTCTAAGAGTAATCCTAGGAGTCGGTAAGGGCTAGCAGGTGAAGGAGTGGAATTTGTTGTGGGCGGTGGTCTTTGCAAAAGATAATTCCTGTAGAGCTTGTAGTTGTGTTAGGAGGTGGTTTGGAAGAGCGTGTTTGTTTTCACACATTCTTAATGCTTTCTAGTAAGGAACCAGCAGTGACCTTCATTATATTGAAAATTGAGTTTCAACTGTGAAACTCAACTTGTGCCATAGATGAATACATTTAGCACTCTACAAGCAAGTGAAATACCATTTTGAAGTGTGAAACACTCTTATAGAAAAGACGTTGTTCGGTGTTTCTTTTTCTTTTGAGAAATAACTAGTCCATAAAGAAATTTCAGAGTTATTATTTTTTTACTCAGGTAAAAATCTAAATACAGTTGATTCATCTGAATCATTGAGCTCTGTGAATTGCACTGCTTGAATTCAGCCACTTGTGCTGCATAGAAACTGTGTTTGAAATAACTGTTGACTTCTATTAACTTACCTTACTAGTTGCAAATAAATGTGACTACTTTCTGCTTCTTTTGCAAGTTGATAAAATAGATTGTCTGGTAGTGGTGATGAAATTTGAGTATAAATTTGTTTTCATTAAATTTATGTCTTTATGTGAAATTCCAGAGAAAAGGGAAAAACCCTGTAACCTAAGGCATCTGTTGGTGGTCAGATTTCCCTTCCTCCCACATCTCTCTGATTCCATTTTAGGTTTTTTGCCCCCTATTCTTTTGTTTGTTTTGGTACCTTTGTTCTTTAGTCATACATGATAGTTTTTCTTACCTAATGGTACTATGCTGTGCTTATTAATGGCGTTGTAAGTCTGAGACTTATAGATGACATAGTTAAAATGGGAATAAAACAGGTTTGTAGTAAAATGTTGACATATAGTTTGCAAAGACTTCCAACATCAATTCAGCTAGATTTGAATAACTTCAGATGTGCAGATGACACCACCCTTATGGCAGAAAGTGAAGAAGAACTAAAAAGCCTCTTGATGAAAGTGAAAGAGGAGAGTGAAAAGGTTGGCTTAAAGCTCAACATTCAGAAAACGAAGATCATGGCACCCGGTCCCATCACTTCATGGCAAATAGATGGGGAAACAGTGTCAGACTTTATTTTTGGGGCTCCAAAATCACTGGAGATGGTGACTGCAGTCATGAAATTAAGACGCTTACTCCTTGGAAGAAAAGTTATGACCAACCTAGACAGCATATTAAAAAGCAGAGACATTACTTTGCCAACAAAGGTCCATCTAGTCAAGGCTATGGTTTTTTCAGTGGTCATGTATGGATGTGAGAGTTGGACCGTGAAGAAAGCTGAGCACCAAAGAATTGATGCTTTTGAACTGTGGTCTTGGAGAAGGCTGTTGAGAGTCCCTTGGACTGTAAGGAGATCCAACCAGTCCATTCTAAAGGAGATCAGCCCTGGGATTTCTTTGGAAGGAATGATGCTAAAGGTGAAATTCCAGTACTTTGGCCACCTCATGCGAAGAGTTGACTCATTGGAAAAGACTCTGATGCTGGGAGGGATTGGGGTCAGGAGGAGAAGGGGACAACAGAGGATGAGATGGTTGGATGGCATCACCGACTCGATGGACAGAAGTTTGAGTGAACTCCAGGAGATGATGATGGACAGGGAGGCCTGGCATGCTGCGATTCATGTGGCCGCAAAGAGTCGGACACAACTGAGCAACTGAACTGAAGTGTGAATCATAAAGTATTTCCTGTTCATTTGTGCAAGGTTGCTATTTGTTTTGGAGTCCTAATTAGAAAATGGGATTTTCATCAGAAACCTTTCCTGGATGTTTTTTTGTGTGTGTGTGTGTGCAGGGTAACTATATGGCAGAGGAAAACAAACACCAGTATAAAAAACTACTACTTAACCGATAGTTAGCTTATGTGCCCCTTTTTAGGGGAGTGGTAAGATTTTGTCGAACTGAGATGAATATTTCTTCCATGCCCTTCCTTACCCTGACTCCCACTGACTTTGTCCTGACGCGCCTCCTCCCCATCCTCCCTTGCCTGCTGGTAGTGAGTCACTTGTCAGGGAGTGGGGTCTACATTAACTTAGTTTATCACTGTCCCATCCAGGTTGTTTCTCTTTCCTGCATTTATTGTCCTCTCTCACTTTCTCCTTACCTTCAACTTAATCTATTCCTGACATCTGGGTCCCTCTGCAGTGTAGATTTCGACAGTTCACATCACTCTTTTCCCCTATAACTGTCAGCATTAATGACTCCAACATCCATTTGAATCATAATAACTGACATGTAATGAGTTCTTATTCTGTGCCAGGTACTATTTTTTAAATCATGTTTATGTGAAAGTCAGTAGGTACTCTCATTATTCCCATTTCATAGATGAGGTTATTTGCCCGAAGTCACAGAACTCAACTAGTAAGTGTGGGTTTTGAACTCAGGTAACCTGATTCCAGAGTTCATATTCTTAACCAATACAATCCAGGACCTTTAAAAAGTGCTGATGCCTGAGGCACTTGCCCAACTGATAAAGTAAGAATCTCTGGTGAGTGGGAGCCAGGTAGCTGTACTTAAGTCTCCCCAAGTGACTTTATTGCACCAAGTTGAGAACTTGTTCTATATCCACACCACTTAGAATGGTAGGTTCTAGCTGCTTATGTTTATTTAAATTTAAATAAACTAAGGTTAAATAAGATGAAAACTCAGTCCCTCTACCCCCTTGGCACATTTCAAGTGCCCCATTGCCCAGTGTGGCTAGTGACTGCTGTGTTGGCCTAGGTAGAATTAGAATACTTCTGTCCCAGGAGCAGTTCTGTTGGACAGCGCTGCTCTGCACTGTGATGCCTCTCATCCCTCACACTGCCTGCCTCCTTGACCCCATGACCTTCACTTTTCTTTATAGTGGCCCACTGACATGGCTAAACCCTGACCATGTCATCCCCTGGAACTCATCTGCTTTGCAGAAATCTTTTAACTCATAAATCCCTCTTTGACCTGAGCCTCCAATTCTGTTTTCTTTCCAGTGCAACCTCTCCGCCTAGCCATTTCCCAGGTTTTTCTTTTTTCCAGGTTTTCCTGCTTTTTACCATTCAGTTCTGTACCCCATGACCAGTAATGTCCCGGACATTCCCTCTGTGTCTTCCATTTTCTCTGTCCTCTCCTGCTGTCCCCGTGGCGGGCAGCTCTGATGCTGGGCACAGAACTGTGGACACTCCTTGCTGCTGCTGCCCCAGTGCTGCGAGAGAAAATCATCTGCCTTCAAACAGCTGTCGCCTTAATTTTGTCTCATTTGGAAACTCATATCTGCACAGCAGTCCTTTAAGTCATTCCTGTATCGTTCTCTCTTTCCCTCTGCAGTGGCTGCGACCGACCTTTTCACCCCTGGCACCCGATTGCCCACCCCTGCCGCCTCAGCAGATGCCCCCACCTCTCACCTGGAGGCAGAGCCACAAAGACTCCTGTGCCTCCTTCACCTCCGCCTTCACACTCCTTAGGAGCTGCACCTGTTCTTCATCCCAGTCCCTCATCTTAGGAGACACCTCACTCTTTTCTAAAGCTCACCTCTCCAGTGGGTCACCCAAGCCCCCATATGGGGGCTTTGCTAAGTCTCCCCTCCATAAAAAGTGAAAAAATAATGATACAAGTGAACTTATTTACATAACAGAAACAGACTCACAGACTTAGTAATAACATTAACGAATGAGGATGAGGCTCTAGCATGCTCTATGGGGACTAAATACCTTGTTTGGGGATAATTTGAAACACATCCTTGATTTGCATGTGTGTGCTTCTGAATGGAGAGATGGAATCCCTAATAGATGTTTGGGAACTCACTATCAAGATTTACTTTCTCCCTCCACAAAACACCTGAACACTTCGTTAGTACCACGGTCACATTACTCGTTACCTGTCTTACTTTGCTGATCTGCCTTGAGCTCAACCACTTGCCTCACACCTGCCTCTAGCTGCCTCCCCACCGCCCCTGTAGAGGGATTCATGGGACTTTCTGGATATTTTAGGTTTTATCGGCAGCCAGTAAACATTTAGGACTACTGTGTTTTTAAGTCAAATTTTCTAAAAAAAAAGACTTTTCATGAAATAGGATTTGGGCCCATTGTTACTGATATCTGAAAATGCTTCTTTAGCAATTTATGGGGACTGTCTTTGTTCTCACAGATATAAAGAGAACTAAGTAAAACATGAAAACCATGGCTTTTGAGGTGATTATAAGCTACTTTGAGAAGAGTATATGTGTACCACTTAATTCTAATACAGGCACAAGGTGGTAATTGAGCAAAGGTGGGGCATTTTACAGAAAGTTTCATGAAGGAGGTGACTTGAGAACCTTGAAGGACAGGTGAGAATTTCAGTGGGTAGAGATGAGAGCGAGGCTGGAGCAGTCCAGGTAGGGTGCACCTTGAGTCATGGCGGTAAGAAGTAAGCCATATGCTGGCTTATGTTGGATATTTCAGTTTGATTGATACAAGGGTGTATTGAGAGACACACATTGAAGGATAATTTGAGCCACAGAATAAAGTGCCAGCCAAAGTAGTGCAGATGTGGTAAGTGGTGGGGAGCCTTTCTGGACTTTTGTCAGAGGAAAAGTGTGAAGATGGGATGCTGGGAAGGTGCTCTGGCAGCAAGAAGTGAATTTGAGGGTTTATTGGAGGGTTTATTGGAGGGTGGAAGCTGGGCACCTGTGGCTGGTTGACCAGCCTAGGGACGTTGTGATACTGGGGCCTTCTCTTTTTCACCCTGTTGGAGTGATGCGAGGCGGAGGCTGCCCCTTGGCTGTGCCCCACTCTGATCTGAGACTTGAAACCGTGGCCTTTGGCTGCTCAGCTTCTTAGACTTAAGCTTTTCTCCAAATTTCTGCTAGTTCAGTCTTCCTGTCACCACTCTTCTCCACAAGTATTCAGTTATGTTTTAAATGGATACTCACAGGTCATGCAGTGAAAAGGAGGAAGAAGAGAAGCCATTTACAAAATGGATTATCAAAAGCTGGATGAAGGTCCAAAAGCATGTTTGATATGAACACAGTAACCACATGTTCTTAGCTGAACCATGTTAATGGCTCCAAGATGCTTGGAAATTCATGCCTGTAGGAGATGGATTTGAGGGAGTGGAGAATCTGTAATTAAAACATTAGTGCTTGCCTAAATTCTGTATTTTAATAAGCAGAGATGAGTTATCTACACTGCTTCGTGAAGTGTGCCTCAGTTTTTAAAAATTCAACCGATTCCTTTTGTATTTATTTTGTATTTTTTTCATCTTTTTACCCATTGTTGCTTTTCTGTCATCAGTTCAAATGTCAGCAAAGTGAAAGAGGCAAACAATGTGGGCCCCCATAATGGATCACATTTTGAAAATGCTGGTGTGTGTGTGTATGTACGTATGTAGGTATGTCTAACCATCCTTTCAGTTATTCCAGCTTGCTTTTGTGGCGAGATGATGCTTCTTGTGGCTTTCACTTGCTTTGCTATTTGCTTAGTGTTTCCTTACAAAACTGTGTGTAGGCCTCTGTGGTTCTATCCATATTGCTCAGAGCACTGTTGGTTTGCAGTGTGCTGTTTTTGCCCAAGTTTGGTTTGGGGTTTGTTGTTGTTCAGTCACTCAGTCTTGTCCAACTCTTTGTCACCCCAGGACTGCAGCACACCAGGCTTCCCTGTTCTTCACTATCTCCCAGGGTTTGCTCAGACTCATGTCCATTGAGTCAATGATGCCATCCAACCATCCCAGCCTCTCTCACCACCTTCTCCTCCTGCCCTCAGTCTTTCCCAGCATCAGGCTCTTGTTTGGGGTTAGGATCAGATATATAGCTGGCTATTTGGACTGTAGCTGCCAAAATGCTAAACACTGGGTATTCACTCTCACGTCCTCCACTTTGATGTTAAAAAGCTGTAAAGATCACTGGGACAAGCAACTCCTGCAGCTCAATTCCAGAAAAATAAACGACCCAATCAGAAAATGGGCCAAAGAACTAAACAGACATTTCTGCAAAGAAGACATACAGACGGCTAACAAACACATGAAAAGATGCTCAACATCACTCATTATCAGAGAAATGCAAATCAAAACCACAATGAGGTACCACTTCATGCCAGTCAGAATGGCTGCGATCCAAAAGTCTACAAGCAATAAATGCTGGAGAGGGTGTGAAGAAAAGGGAACCCTCTTACACTGTTGGTGGGAATGCAAACTAGTATAGCCACTATGGAGAACAGTGTGGAGATCCCTTAAAAAACTGGGAATAGAACTGCCTTATGACCCAGGAATCCCATTACTGTGCATACACACTGAGGAAACCAGAATTGAAAGAGACACGTGTACCCCAGTGTTCATCACAACACTGTTTATAATAGCCAGGACGTGGAAACAACCTAGATGTCCATCAGCAGATGAATGGATAAGAAAGTTGTGGTACATAGACACAGTGGAGTATTACTCAGCCATTAAACAGAATACATTGGAATCAGTTCTAATAAGGTGGATGAAACTGGAACCTATTATACACAGTGAAGTAAGCTAGAGAGAAAAAACACCAATATAGTATACTAACACATATATATGGAATTTAGAAAGATGGTATTGATAACCTTGTATGTGAGACAGCAAAAGAGACACAGATGTATAGAACAGTCTTTTGGACTCTGTGGGAGAGGGAGAGGGTGGGATGATTTGGGCGAATGGCATTGAAACATGTGTAATATCATATATGAAACGAATCGCCAGTCTGGGTTCGATGTATGATACAGGATGCTTGGGGCTGGTGCACTGGGATGACCCAGAGGGATGGTACGGGGAGGGAGGTGGGAGAGGGGTTCCAGGTGGGGAACACATGTATACCCGTGGCGGATTCATGTTGTATGGCAAAACCAATACAATATTGTAAAGTAATTAGCCTCCAATTAAATAAATTTATATTAAAAAAAAGAATTTTTCTAGATGTAGCTTTCCTTTCAAAGCTGTGGCCTGAGAGGTCTCAGAGAGGATTTCAGTGGCTAAAACTTGTGTTGTCTGATGGAACAGGGAGATGATGATATGTGAGTTTTCTTTCACTAATCTTTATTTTTGGTTATTTTAGGTGATGACTATAAAATAACAAAGTGTTAGATTTGTATACTTCTCCAGTGTAGTGTACGCTGCTGTGTTTCTGATTATGAACCTCTATGGCTAACATTTTTTTAATGAGAACCAGAAGGAAGTATCTATTCTCACAGTTTGATTTCTTTCAATTTATATTGATTAGACAAGTCCTTTTTCCTTTGGTTTCTTTTGTTAGATGAAAAGTATCTAATTTATCTGACTTTGAAGGGTCTTTCCTATCAGATGTTTGATGGAAATACAGCCAATAGTTATATCTGTGAATAAGTGATTTGGCATCCCAAAGCAATGGAAATCTTGGAAAGAGCAAAAATAATTGTGGATTGTTGGGACTAACAGTCTTGTTCCTGTGTTCCTAGGAACCTGAGTTTTCTATGCAAGTGAATTGATCTTCCTCATCAGTGAAATCAAAGAAATGTCTGTTAGCTCTACAAAATACCTTCATAACATCTAGGTAACTGAAAAACTGGAGACTGTCACCCATCCATCCATGTTGACTCATAAAGGTGACTGTCACATAGAATATATTAAATGAACGGCTCTCATGTACCCTCATTTTCCCTGCAATAACCATAAATCAATTTCACCTCATTCATACCTTCATCCACTTCTTCCCTTCCTGTTATATTTTGAAGCAAATCCTAGTCATCATAAGGTTTCACTCACAAATGACTCAGTAGGTATGTATTTCTAGTCTAGTGTTGTCCAACAGAATTTTCTGTGATGACAGAAGTATTTACTCTCTTTCTGTAGCCACTAGCCACATGTAGCTATTGAGTACTTGGAATATGGCTAGTGAGACTCAGTTCAGTTCAGTCGCTCAGTCGTGTCTGACTCTTTGCAACCCCATGAACTGCAGCACGCCAGGCCTCCCTGTCCATCACCAACTCCCAGAGTCCACCCAAACTCATGTTCATTGAGTTGGTGATGCCATCCAACCATCTCATCCTCTGTCATCCCCTTCTCCTCCTACGCTCAATCTTTCCCAGCATCAGGGTCTTTTCAAATGAGTCAGCTCTTCGCATCAGGTGGCCAAAGTATTGGAGTTTCAACTTCAACATCAGTCCTTCCAATGAACACCCAGAACTGATCTCCTTTAGGATGGACTGGTTGGATCTCCTTGCAGTCCAAGGGACTCTCAAGAGTCTTCTTCAGCACCACAGTTCAAAAGCATCAATTCTTTGGCACTCAGCTCTATAGTCCAACTCTCACATCCATATATGACCACTGGAAAAACCATAGCCTTGACTAGATGGACCTTTGTTGGCAAAGTAATGTCTCTGCTTTTTAATGTGCTATCGAGGTTGGTCATAACTTTTCTTCCAAGGAGTAAGCGTCTTTTAATTTCATGGCTGCAGTCACCATCTGCAGTGATTTTGAAGCCCAGAAAAATAAAGTCAGCCACTGTTTTCCACTGTTTCCCCATCTATTTGCCATCAAGTGGTGGGACTGGGTGCCATGATCTTAGTTTTCTGAATGTTTAGCTTTAAGCCAACTTTTTCACTCTCTTCTTTCACTTTCATCAAGAAACTCTTTAGTTCTTCTTCAGTTTCTGCCATAAGAAGAAAATAAAATTTTACTTGTGTTTAATTTTAATTAGTTGAGAGTTAAGTAGCCACATGTGGTTAGTGGCTATGGAACTGGAGACCATGACTTAAGAAGGTAAGAGCTCTTTTCATGTAACATAATCATGTTAGCTTGCCAATAATTTTAATAGTTATTCCTTAATCTTATCAAATATCCAGTCAGCATTAACATTTCCACTTGTTTCATAAGTTTGATCAATTGTGTATGTGATAGTTTGGATCAGAATACAGAAATAGTATATTGCAATTGGTAGATGTGTGTGTTTTCAAGACTGTAGGTTCTCTTTTTCTAATTTGTTAGTTATTTGTTGAAAATATCGGGTATTTTGTCCTTTCTAGATTCTGTTTCCTACTCATAGATGATACAGTCAAGGTTCAGGTATGTAAGCTATACTCAAAGCCAGGTTTGATTCCAAATTAAGGTTCAAAGTGGGGCTGCTGGGCCCAGAATTTGAATTCTTAATCACTCTGCTATATTCTGTGGGCTTCCCTGATGGCTCAGCAGGTAAAGAATCAGCCTGTGAAGCAGGAGACACAGGTTTGATCCCTGGGTCAGGAAGATCCCCTGGAGAAGGAAATGGGAACTACTCCAGTATTCTTGCCAGAAAAATCCCATGGACAGAGGAGCCTGGTGGGCTATAGTCCAATGGTTTGCAGAGAGCTGGACACAACTAAGCAACTAAGCAGACACCATGCTACATTCTGTATTTCCCCTTAAACACACAGGAGACACAGCTTCTCCAGCATTTATTGTTTGTAGACTTTTTGATAATGGTCATTCTTACCAGTGTAAGATGATAGCTCATTATAGTCTTGATTTGTATTTCTCTAATAATGAGTGACATTGAACTTCTTTTCATGTGTTTATTCACCATCTGCATGTCTTCTTTGGAGAAGAATGTCTGTTTAGGTCTTTTTCTCACGTTTTGATTGGGTTGTTTGTTTTCCTGATATTGACTTGTATGAGCTGCTTATATATTTGGGAAATTAATTCTTTGTCAGTTGTTTCATTTGCTATTATTTTGTCCCATTCTGAGGGTTGTCTTTTCACCTTGTTTAATAGTTTCCTTTTCTGTGCAAAAACGTTTAAGTTTAATTAGGTCCCACTTGTTTACTTTTGTTTTGATTTCCATTATTCTAGGAGGTGGGTCATAGAGGATCTTGCTGTGATTTATGTCAGAGAGTGTTCTGCCTATGTTTTCCTCCAAGCATTTTATAGTTTCTGGTCTTACATTTAGGTCTTTAATCCATTTTGAGTTTATCTTTGTGTTTTGTGTTAGAAAGTATTCTAATTTTATTCTTTTACATGTCTTTGTTACTCAGTATCTTTAGGGAAATGGTCTTTAATGGAATGGGTTACTTTACTGATAAATTTTTTTTTTTAAGTGAAGTTTTTAACAATTCTAATTTAAGTGTCTCCCAAGAATATAGTTCTCTGACAATTTATATTTTCCAGTTGCACATATCTTTGCATGGTGTTTTATGAATTATTTTGTTTCATTCTATAGGATGGAATTGATACTTGACTTTAAATAAAGATATTTGAGGGAATTTTGACATAATTAGTTGCATATTCAATCTTGTATACTGTCTTCACCTAAACTGATATACAGAATTGTAGATTACTGTCCAAAATTGTTTTTCAGTTTTTTTTTTTTTAAGATACCAGGCTCTGTCTTCAGAGTGCCTTGTTTTTTTAAGGCATGTAGTTATGGATGAACAATATAGTTTTTAATATTTAATATTAAAATATTAAATATTTAGAATGACTTCTTTTCATATTGTGAGCCATCAGCAAAGATGTTTATAATAGTTTACATGCCTTGTTCATTTGTGAGGTCATGAAAAAGGGATTAGAGAATCCTATTACCACGATATTTCAGTTGACAGCTAATGCATCAGAGCTGCATTTGATGACCTCCACTATTAAAATCATTTTCTGTATACACACAGACACACACGCACACATGTATTTTTGTAAACTTATTTCTTGAAGAATAGGTTGTGAAGGAAGGTTAATGCATTATAACTGAACACAATTATATGTGGAATTTTTAGATCCTGATAAGGATTTATTCAGTAAATTCAGTCGAAGTTTATTGAGTGCCATATTTCCCAAGGTCAGGAAACAGAGCAGCGAACTAAAACAGAGTCCCATCTTGCAGGCAGAGACCAATTATATGATGAAAAATTAAGTATAAATACACTTAATGTTAAGAAGAATAAAGTTGGGTGAAGGGGGTAAGTGTAGTGGGATGTGGGAGGATTGTTTTAGAGTACTAGTTGGGGACTTTTGATGAGGTAACATTTGAACAGAAACTTGAATGAAGGAAGCAAACCATCTGGTTATTTTATAGAAAGAAGTAGTCTTGCAGAGTGAACAGTAGGTGTGCAGGTCCTTGCTGTATGTGTAAATAGATACTTATTTATGAACAACACTTAAGTTTATATTAGGGCTGAATGAATGCTGTGGGGTTGATGTCTAAACTGGATTTTTATCCAGGAAGTAGATACAGGATAAACTGTACATCCTTTGTTAATTTTCGGTTTTGCTGGGTCTTTGTTGCTGCTCATGGGGTTTCTGTGGTTGTGGCAAGCGAGGGCTACTCTTTGTCGTGGTACGTGGGCTGATGGCTTCCCTTGGTTTGGAGCACAGGCTCTAGGCGCACGGGCTTCAGTAGTTGTGGCAGTGGGCTCAGTAGCTGTAGCTAACAGCCTTTAGTTGCTTTGCGGCATGTGGCATCTTCCCAGACCAGGGATCGAACCAATGTACCCTGCATTTGCAGGCCGATTCTTATCCACTGGACTACCAGGGAAGTCCAAACTGTACATCCTTTTAAGTGGATCATTTGCAAGCAAAATTCACATCACAGAATAACATTGGCAGAAATATAGTTGTATTGGACTAGTAAAGGTGAAGGGCTTCCCTGGTGGCTCAGATGGTAGAAATTATAACTGCGAAGCAAGAAACCTGGCTTCAGTCCCAGGGTCAGAAAGAGCCCCTGGAGAAGGGAATTCGTGCCTGGAGAATTCTGTGGATAGAGGAGCCTGGCAGACAGTTTATGGGGTCTCAAAGAGTTGGACATGACTGAATGACTAATACTGATACTTTCACCTTTTTCAGTAGAGATGAAAGGAAAAAATAAAACCTTAATGTGCTATTATATAGAATTGAAAAAAATTGTTTTTGGAGCATAGATCTGTTTCTATTACTTTTTAATCTTTATATGAGGATTAGAAAATCTTACTGAAGGAAGCGGTCTAAGACAAACTTCCCTGTTAGGCATTGGAATGGGTTGAATTGTGTCTCCCTGTAAATGTGACCTTTGTTGGAAATAGGGTCTTTGCAGATGATCTAGTTATGATGAGGTCATTAGGGTGGTTCCTTATCCAGTATGGCTGTGTCCTTGCAAAAAGAAGGAAGATGATGTGAACACATAGGGAGAATGCCATCTACAAGTCAAGGGAAGCTTGAGGCTTTGAGAAACTAGAACAGAGACATGGAATACGTTTTCCCTCACAGCCCTCACGAGAAACCAGGCCTCATCTAGCACTTCTGGCTTCCAGAACTGTGAGACAATCGGTCCCTGTTCTTTAGGTCACTCAGTTTGTGGTACTTTGTAAGGGCAACTCTGCTGCTGCTGCTGCTGCTGCTGCTGCTGCTGCTGCTGCTGCTGCTGCTGCTAAGTCGCTTCAGTCGTGTCCAACTCTGTGCGACCCCATAGATGGCAGCCCACCAGGCTCCCCCGTCCCTGGGATTCTCCAGGCAAGAGCACTGGAGTGGGTTGCCATTTCCTTCTCTGAAGGGCAACTCTAGGAAACTAATAATACAAGCATTAAGAAATATTTTGTTTTTTCTCAAGCTGTCAAAAATGAGAAGATAAACATTAAAATCCTTTCTCTGTCTGGGCACCTTTATAGTTAGGCATATAGGAAGGCAAATATCAGCACCTACAAACCCCAACTAGATCACAGCCTTTACCAGCTCATGCTCTCACTACATTTGATGGGTAGTTCGTACTTGGTTATTGATTTCTTTATCTAAAATGGGTAATGTGACTTTTGGCAACATGGCAGCCACATAAAACATGTCACAGTGGAAGAATCCCTGACAGAAGTGTAATGCTTTTCCAGGAATGCTGTCTCTGTTATGTATTTTCCATTTTCTGCTTGTTAATACTTTGCAAGACTGCTGCTCTAACACTTGAGAAAAATGAACTGAATAAACTTCCTTTTCACTGAGAAACTAAAACAAGCTCATCGTTGTGCCTTCAGAAGAGGCCAAATTATATCTTTCAGAGGGAGGGAAGGGAAGTAGTCAGGTGAAGTCTTCTTAAAAACCACATTTGAAGATGTATGGTCATTTTTTCATACAGAAGATAGAAAACTGAGAGTGGAGGCTGAGGTCATCGCTGGATGAGGTCAGGCAGCTTTGGAATGCTTGTGGCTTCGGCTCATTGAAATCTGGTTATAGGTTATGTGTTTTTACGAGGGGGTGTGAAGTTAGGAGCCTAGGCTCCGTGACCTGGCTTGTGTTTGAACCGTGGCTTCATGGCTTTCTTGGCTGTATGAGGAAGTTACCTGACTTCTCTGTCTCAGTTTTTTCTCCTTTGAAAATTGGGGGTAACAGTAGTTCCATCTTCACACTGTTGTTGTGGGAATAAAGTGTGATGCTCCCTGTAAAATGATCCAGAAGCGTGTCTGGTCCCATTAAGTACTCAGCAATTTCTGGCCCTCATTAGTAGGAGGAGGAATAGAAAATCGGGTTAAGGAGGGAAAAGGTAAGATGGCAAGATAGGGCAGGAGGGGCAGATCTGCAGGCCGCTGACTGGAAGGGCTCTCGGGAGGAGATGGCTCTCATCAGCTCCTCGGCACTCCCGCCGGAGCAGGAACCTCAGTGATGCTGAAGAATGGTTCCTAAAGCCTGTTTGGAAGAAGTAGGATTTTGTAAACAGTCTCCACTGATTCTCCCTGGGTTTCTGGAGCTGGCTTTAGTCTTTATAATAGGATAGAGGGTGGGCAGAGGACAGGGCACGTCCAGGCTCCCCAGGGGCAGCCTGACCTTAGCAGATCATGAGAGAAATGACAGTGGCGGCTAGCCTGGAGCACGCCTTGTGAGGAAGCAGCATGTGCAGCCACGCAGAGGACAGGATCTCGTCATTTCACTCTCAGAGCCCTCCTGTGAGGCGATTCTCACTACCAGCTGTGTCTCTGAGACGGAAGACCTTGTGCTTTGGAAGGCTGGTTTTCTAAAGTTACATGTTGAGGAAGTGGTGGAGCCACGATTCGCTTCAGATCTGTCTGATTACAGAGCAGGGCTTCCAGCTATGGGGGAATCGTGCCAATTTCTCCCCCTCCCTAGCAGCTGGTTCACGACTGAAGATCTTCTCTTCCTGAGGTAGGGATGTGATGACCTAGACTTAGTGCCCCAACACTGTTGGTATCATGGGAGGATTATAACAAGAGGAAGGTGATGGTGAGTTAGTCTCATCATTTGTCCTTTCCTGTATATTTGTTTGTTTGATGACTAAAGTGTCA
>NW_017189959.1:0-20549 GCF_001704415.2 Capra hircus | reverse complement strand
CCTGTGAACTCTGCATCACAGCTGCTGGAAAAGCGCTTCTTGGAGGTCATTTTTCTTGGAGGGGGACAATTTTCCCTGGAGCCCGGGCCATAGGGAGGGCCCCATGCTCGCTGGGAAAGGCAGAGTCACATCCACAGTCTGTTCTACCCCTTTTGCCCTGTAGGAGAGCTCTAGTGAGCCTAGGTCTGTCAGGAAAATTCTTGGCTCCTATGGGACACACCCTGTGTGTTAACCTGCATATCGGACCTAGGGGCCACAGGGCGCCTGTTCCTCTCGGGGGGGACCCTGAAGTGGTGCGGCCCAGCAACAGCCTGAACATCCATCCGATTGCTCTTTTCTTCCTTCTGATAGAGCTAGCTTTGCTTCTCGCTTTGGCATTTCGGAAGCCAGGGGGAGCCCCACCGCTGTTGTCCTGGGGTCTATTGGAGGTACCGGGTCTATTGGACCCCAGCATGGCACTCGACCCCCTCAGACACACTCCCGCAGCCTCCTTCCCCATGGGCAGGACTGTTCTGACCTAGGAATGTGTTCCCAAGGCTCAGAAAATGCAGGGAGACACACGGCCCTGACTCTGGAACTGAGGCCGTTGGAGCAGGCCTGGAGGTCTGACGTCTGAGACGCCAAACACTTGCTGCAAGATACAGGTGTGAAAACACACTCTCTGGGGCTGCCTTTCCTTCCTCCAAGGAAGAGAGCTTTTCCAGTCTCCTCCGTGCTGAGTCATACAAGGCTGCAAAGGTCTGGCTTAGAGGGCATTTCTCAGCGGCAATGGCCCCTGAGGCCCTGCACCCAGGGAGGGATCCTACCCTCCCAGGGGAAGTCAAAGCAACCTCCAAACAGCTGTTCTCTCATGTTTCCTCTGCAGGAGGGAGCTAGTGAGCCCAGGTCTGTCTGGAACGTTCTTGGATCCTGCGGGGAAATCATCCTGGGAGCCCACCTGGATACCAGTCGTAGGGGCTAAAATTCGCATTTTCCTTCCTTGGAGCCCTAACGCAGTACAGCCTAGCAACTGCTTGAAAATCCATCCTGTTGCTGTTTTCTTCCCTCTGACAGAGCGAGCTTTGCTCCCCATTTTGGGGATTTCAGAAGCAAGGTGGTGGCCTGCAACTCCTTGCCTGGGGTCCATTGGAGGTGCAAGGTGCCCTCGACCAGGTGACCCCAGCATGACACCTGGCCCCTCAGACACACTCCCGCAGCCTGCTTCCCCATGGGCAGGACTGCTCTCACCTAGGAATGTGTTTGCAAGGCCAGGAAACTGCAGGGAGACACAAGGCCCTGATTCTGGCATTGAGTCTGTTGGAACAGGCCTGCAGGTCTTCTGTCTAACAAGCCAAACACTTGCTGCAAGATACAGGCCTGAAAACACACTCTTGGGCTGCCTTTCCTTCCTCCAAGGAAGAGAGTTTTCTCAGCCTCCTGTGGGCTGAGAGTCCACACAGGGCTGAAAAGCACTTGCTGGGAGATTCTTTTTCATTGGCCATGGCCCCTGAGGCCCTGTGCTCAGGGAGGGCTCCCTCCCTCCCAGGGAAAGTCAAAGGAAGCTCCAAACGGCTGTTCAATCATGTTTCTGAGAGAGTCATTGCCAAGGCAGGTTTCTAAGAAGTTCAAGGGTCCCCAAGGAGAGAGGGGTCTAGAATTCTCAAGGAGGAAGGAAGGACAAACTGTTTTTCCCTCTACATTTCCTTAGGATTATATAACAATCATGCATCCTTCTTGAGGACGGTCTCTGGAAAAAACCTTCTGGCTAATCCTGTTATCTTAAAATGTCAATTATGGGAGTAGGTCTAGTGAGTCTTTACAACCTCCAGACATTCTTTTGTTCGTTGTCATAACTTATTGGAGAGTATATAACTCCATTACTAACACTAGCAAGGGGGTACGCTTTCTGCCCCTTGTGATGTCTCTGTCAGAAGCTTTCTCTATCTCCTTTATCCTTTAATAAAACTCTATTGCACAAAAGCTCTGAGCAATCAAGCCTCGTCTTGGGCCCTGGATTGAATTCTTCTCCTCCATAAGCCAAGAATCCCAGCATCTTTTCGTGGTTCAGCAACAATATTTCATTTCCTCTGCAGGAGAGAGCTAGTGAGCTTAGGTCTGTCTGGAACATTCTTGGATCCTGTGGGGAAAATATCCTGTGCACACATCTGGATACTGGGCCTAGAGGCCAAAATTTGCATTTCTTTCCCGGGGAGCCCTAACGTGGTGTGACTTAGCAACTGCTTGAAAATCCATCCCATTGCTGTTTTCCTCCTTCTGACAGAGCTAGCTTTGTTCCCTGCTTTGGGATGTCTCAACCGAAGGGCCGGTCCATAGCTACTCGCCTGGGGCCCATTGGATGTGCAAGGTGCCCTCGACTAGGTGACCCTAGCATGGCACTCAGCCCGCTCAGACACACTCCCGAGGCTTCTTTCTCATGGGAAGCACTGCTCCAACCTAGGAATGTGTCTGCAATGCTTGGAAAGTGCAGTGAGACACACAGCCCTGACTCTGCAATTGAGGCCCTCAGAGCAAGCCTGCAGCTCTGATGTCTGAGAAGCAAAACACTTGCTGCAAAGAGAGGCCTGAAAACACACTCTCTGTGGATGACTTTCCTTCCTCTAAGGAAGATAGTTTTCCCAGTCTCCTGCTTCCTGAATGTCACACAGCTGGAATGCGCTTGCTTGGAGGTCGTGATTCAGTGGCAATGACCCCTGAGGCCCTTTGCCCAGGGAGGGCTCCCACACTCACAGGCAAATCAAAGCAACTTCCAAGTGAGTCAGCTCTTCACATCAAGTGGCCAAAGTATTGGAGTTTCAGGTTCAGTATTAGTCCTTCCAATGTATATTCAGACCTGATTTCCTTTAGGATGGAGTGGTTGTGTCTCCTTGTAGTCTAAGCGACCTACAAGCATCTTCTCCAACACCACAGTTCAAAAGCATCCAATTTTCAGCTGTCACTTTCTTTATAGTACATCTTTCATATCCATCCATGACATATGGAAAAACCATAGCCTTGACTGGATGGATCTTTGTTGGCAAAGCAACGTCTCGGCTTTTTAATATGCTGTCTAGTTTGGTCATCACTTTTCTTCCAAGTCATAAATATGTTTTAAGTTCATGGAGGCAGCCATCACCTGCAGTGATTTCCAAGCCCCCAAAAATAGTCTGCTGCTGTTTCCAATGTTTTCCCATCTATTTGCCATGAAGTGATGAGACTGGATGCAATGATTTTAGTTTTCTGAATGCTGAGCTTTAAGCTAACTTTTTCACTCTCCTCTTTCACTTTCATCAGGAGACTCTTTAGTTCTTCTTCACTTTCTGCCATAAGGGTGGTGTCATCTGCATATCTGAGATTCTTGATATTTCTCCCAGCAATCTGGATTCCAGCGTGTGCTTCCTCCAGCCCAGTGTTTCTCATGATGTACTCTGCATATAAGTTAAATAAGCAGGCTGACAATATACAGCCTTGACATATTCCTTTTCCTATTTAGAACCAGTCTGTTGTTCCATGTCCAGTTCGAACTGTTTCTTCCTGACCTGCATACAGGTTTCTCAAGAGACAGGTCAGGTGGTCTGGTATTCCCATCTCTTTCAGAATTTTTCCCAGTTTATTGTGATCCACACAGTCAAAGGCTTTGGCATAGTCAATAAAGCAGAAATAGATGTCTTTTTTTCTGGAACTCTCTTGCTTTTTCAATGATCCAGTGGATGTTGGCAGTTTGATCTCTGGTTTCTCTGCATTTTTTAAATCCCTCTTGAACATTTGGAAGTTCACAGTTCATGTGAACTTGGAGAATTTTGAGCATTACTTTACTAGTGTGTGAGATGAGTGCAATTGTGCAGCACCTTGAATATTCTTTGTCATTGCCTTTCTTTGGGATTGGAATGAAAACTGACCTAATGACTAGATGTTTTCAATTGCATATGCTGAAAGAACTGGCTGTGCAGTTTTGAAGAAAAAAAAATCATTTTAACCCATTTTCTCTGAAGTGCAAGGCATATCATGGCCATCCCTGAATCATAAAGTCACCTTTTCTTTATGTAGTCATAGTTTCATGCCTAAATTATATGCCAACTCGTGCTCAAATGGACTCTGATGTCAGGGGCAGATCAACTAATAAAAAGCTTGGATTGTCCCTCTGGAGGAAAGTGAGATCTTGGTCCCACGAGAAGAATCTGAAGGGTTAAGGGAACTTGCAAGAGTGGGGAAAGCTTAGTCCATCCAACATGTACCAAAATCTTAAATAAGGCTTATTTACTTTACCGAAGTAAAAAAAACAGATGATGAAAACAATTATAAATCAATGAAAGGTAAAGAAATTCATAGTCTGTTATCAAAAATTGCATTCTAAGAAAACTTTGTTCTCTTAACCTAGAGAGGAGACTAAATTCCATCTGGTACCAGCTTACCAGAAGACAAACAAACAAACAAACAAATTATCGGTAAGCTTAAAAAAAGTATATTCCATATATCTTGAAGTAGCAGTATTTCTGCAAAGGCATCAGTGTGAAACCATAGAGGACATGGTTAAAACCTGATTAAATAGAAATTGACAATGTAATCTGGTCACTGCTGCGACTTGAAATGCTTTAATATGATAACTGGAATTATAACTGACAGCATTTGACCAGGACATATCAGATTTTCACGGATGTCACATAATTTCTAGGATATCTATATTAGGAACTGAAGGAATCTTTGAACCTAGGAAAGAAAACAACAGTCTCAAAGGCCCTTGCTGAATCATCTATCAGCAAGGAATGTCTTTGCAAGGATCGCAAAGTGAAGGGAAATTACACCGACCTGCCTCTGCAACTTCGGTCCTCTGAGCAGATCTGGAGGTCTCCCTTTGTATAAGCTAACCTGTTCCTTCCAAATAGAGGTTTGCAACACAAAACAAGTGGCCGCCTATTCTTCCCCGAAGGAGGCTCTCTTTCCCCACATCCTGCGAACTCCCTTTCCCAGCCTCCTGGAAAAGCGCTTCTTGCAGTTCCTTTCAGAAAATCCTATGGACGGAGAAGCCTGGTAGGCTGCAGTCCGTGGGGTCGCTGAGGGTCGGACACGACTGAGCGACTGCACTTTCATTTTCACTTTCATGCATTGGAGAAGGCAATGGCAACCCACTTACTGTTCTTGCCTGGAGAATCCCAGGGACGGGGGAGCCTAGTGGGCTACCGTCTATGGCGTCGCACAGAGTCGAACACGACTGAAGCAACTTAGCAGCAGCAGTAGCAGCAGGTCCTTTCTTAGGGGCAGTTATCCCTGAGATTGGGACCTGGAAAGGCAGAGCCACCTCCACACACACGTCTTTTCTGTCCCCTTTCCTCTGGAGGAGAGCTCTAGTGAGCCTAGGTCTGTCAGAAAAATTCTTGGCTTTGACGGGATCACACCCGGTGTGTGAACCTGCATACCCGACCTAGGGGCCACAGGGCACCTGTTTTGCTCGAGTGGGTCCTGGAGGGGTGCAGCATAGCAAGAGCTTAAAAATCCATCCAATTTGTCTTTTTTTTTTTTTTACCTCGGAGAGAACGAGTTTGCTCCACCTCCACCCTTTGGCAGTGTGGAGGGAAGAGGGCACAACCCTCTCCCAAAGGGGACATAGGGCCTACCAGGAGAGAAAGGCCCCTTGAGGAGCTGAGCCCAGGTAGGCAGCCAGTGATGTCAAGCACACTCCCGCTGCTTGCTTCTTCATGGGCACTCCCACGATCTGCTAGGAATGTCTTTGCAAGGATCTCAAAGGGAAGGGGAGATACATGGCCCTGTCTCTGGAACTTCAGTCCTCTGAGCAGATCTGGAGGTCTTGAGTTGTATAAGCAAACCCGTTCCTTCCAAATAGAGGCTTGCAAACACACCCCCGGTGGTTGCCTCTTCTTCCCCGAAGAAGTCTTTCTTTCCCCACATGCTGCGAACTCCCTGTCCCAACCTCCAAGAATAGCGCTTCTTGCCATTCCTTTCTTAGAGGCAGTTATCTCTGAGCTGGGGGCTGTAGGGAGTAGCCCCACACTCACAGGGAAAGGCAAAGACTCCTCCATACATCTCCTCTATCCCCTTTGCTCTGGAGGAGAGCTCTAGTGAGCCTAGGTCTTTCAGGAAAATTCTTGGCTTGGACAGGATCTCACCCTGTTTGTGAACCTGCATACCCAACCAGGGGCCACAGAGCACCTGTTTCAGTAAAGTGGGCCCTGAAAGGGTGCAGCCTAGCAAGAGCTTGAAAATCCATTCAATTGCTGTTTTTGTACCTCTGACAGAGCGAGCTTGGCTCCACCCTTTGGCAGTGAGGAGAAAAGAGGCATGACACCCTCCCCAAGGGGACATGGGGCCTACTTCGAGAGGAAAGGCCCCTTGTGGAGATGAGGCCAGGAAGGCACACAGTCGTGTCAAACACACTCCCACTGCTTGCTTCTTCAGGGGCACTCCCGCTATCAGCTAGGAATGTCTTTGCAATGATCACAAAGGGAAGGGGAGATACAGGGCCCTGCTTCTGGACCTCCGGTGCTCTGAGCAAATCTCGAGGTCTCCCGTTGTTGGTCAAGGTCAAGGTCAAGTTCAAGTTCAAGGTCAAGTTGAAGTTCAAGGTCAAGGTCAAGTTCAAGTTCATGGTAAAGGTCAAGTTCAAGTTCAGGTTCAAGGTCAAGGTCAAGTTCAAGGTCAAGATCAAGTTCAAGGTCAAGGTCAACTTCAAGGTCAAGGTCAAGGTCAAGTTCAGGGTCAAGTTCAAGGTTAAGGTTAAGTTCTAAGTCAAGTTCAAGGTCAAGGTCAAGGTCAAGGTCAAGTTCAAATTCAAGGGCAAGGCAAGGCCCAGCCCAAGGCCAAGGCAAGGGCAAGGGCAACGCCAAGGGCAAGGCCAAGGCCCAGGCCAAGGCAAAGGCCAAGGCCACCAAAGCGAAGCCCAAACCCCGTAACGCCTGACAAAAGGCAGAAGCCACTAGGCCCCTGCGCAGAGGAAGCCACTAAAGGCAGCAAGGCCACAGAGCTCCCCGACTCCCATTCCCACAGGAAGATATGAGGATAAAGGGCCTCATCCCAGCACAGCACCTGCTCCCACCACCACCCAACCCCGGCCCCCGCCCCCCGCAGCACGCCCCCTGAAACAACACTGTCTTCCCAGAAAAGAGAACGGAGAAGCCATGCGTGTGCCAAAGGAGCAAGATGAACGAACGATGCCAGGCCCTCCGAATTTGGGCACACCTGACGCCTCGGAACCCCGGGCCTGGCCGATGGGTCCCCGCCGTTCTCGGGTGGGAGGGGGGTCAACACGTTGGCCGAGAGCCCTTGCCCAGGCCACCCTGCAAATCCCCTGAGATGTGATCCGACCACAGGGACCGAGGGCAAACGTACTGCTTGAGGTGCTGGAGGAGCCGGACGAAGCCATGGTGGGAGAGGCACACGGGCATGCTGCAGACTGCTGGCCGAGTGGGTGGGGACCCAGCAGCTCAGGACTCTGGAAAGCGGGAGGCGGCTCCGCCCCATTGACGTCAATAAGGTTTGGGTGGGTAGATGGAGGGGGCCGCCCCTGGCCTCTTTCCAAGCAGAGACCCTGGACGGAGTCCCGTGGAGTGAGTGGGCTTTTCCCGGGCACGGCTGTGCCCCGGACCGCCAAGATCCCCGTTGGGGTGGGCGGGCAGTTCGGGGGCTTTGGTTTGTGGCCCTCCCTCTCAGCGGGGGGTGGGATCAATCCCGGGTGGATCAATCAGGGGCCCTCAGCAGTGCCAAGGGAGCTCACCGCCCAGGAAACGCCCCTAGGTCCCTTTGAATTGGCCACCAACGCCCCCTTTCCCAGCCTGCCTTGCTCTGGGATTTCCCGCCTTTTCACATTCCACAGGTCCCTGGGCCTCGACTGTCCCCCGCTGGCTCCTCTGAGGCATTCTGGGACACCAGACGCTCTCTCCAGCGCCTCCACCTAGATCCCTCGCTGTCCTCGCCTCTGTTTCCCCCCTGCCCCCTCCCCAACTCCTCCGTGGGCTCTTGGCGTCCATTCCCTACAGCAGTCCCAGAGTGCCACCCCCGAGGGCTTTGAGTTGCCTGGAGCCCAAGGCTCCGGACAGAGACCTGAGGGGCCAGCGTCTGGACTGGCAGCTAATGCCATTTGGGGCTTTTCTCACGTGGAGCCTGAGGCCCGAATATCCACGGGCAACCCCCCAGCGCGAGTGCCCTGGAGATACCCGACCAAGGGGACAGTGTACCCCCTACTGTGGGGAAGGAGGTTCCTGTTTTCCCTGCACTGGTTCGACTTTCACGCCGAGGATCGATCACACCATGGTGGCAAGTGGAATAGCCCTGAGAGAAAGCCTCATGGGAAGACTCGAGGGAAAGCCACAGATCCCTTGATCCACGGGACGGGAAGCGAGACACTGCTGCTACCGCTCAGGAGGAAAGCGCACGTGCATGACCCCACTCGAGCCGAGGACTGACGCCACTTGGGAGACTCCAGAAGTACGCCAAGATCCATGTCAGCACTGGAGAGCAATCCTCAGGTTCCGGTCCCGACTCCACACAAGGACTTAGGCCCCGGCATCGACAGGAGAGGAATCCTGAGAGGGCCCCTAGCACCTCGCATGGGGACTGGCCTTTCCTGAGGTCACCAGAGCGGGTCCCTGAGGTCTCTGTCGAAACTCGAGAGCACCTGCCGCAACTGGAGAAAATCCAGGAGGTTCTCCCCTCCAGGCGAGATGAGGCCCATTTCCGCTGAGGCGTCTCGAGGCTAATCACAACTAACCTCTGGAACTTCCAAAGGGTCCTTCACACCCTTGCTGCAAGTCAAGAAGTTCTCCGACATACCCATCTCCACTCGAGAGGAAGGACGAGGGTCCCGCCCACATCCAGTGGAGCCCCGTTTCCGCCTCGTAGCTCGAGAAGAGGGATCCTTTCCCTTCGTCTTCGGGAAAGAATTCCAGGCCTTCGCGTCGCATATCAAGAGGAGGCGCTTTCAACAGGAAAGACGAGAGGAACTCCAGGGCCTTGCCAGCATTCTAAGAGTCCCCCAGATGTCTAAGTCCATTCAGGAAGAACCTGTTTTCCCTGCACTGCCTCGACGTCCACGCCGAGGATCGACTCACACCACCGTGGCACGTGGGACAGCCCTGTTGGAAAGCCTCGTGGGAAAGCCTCAATGGAAAGCGACAGATCCCTTGATCCACACGTCAGCAAGCGTGACACTGCTGCTACAGCTCGTGAGGAAATGGCAGGTGCATGCCCCCACACGAGATGAGGAATGACTCCCCTGGCGAGACTCCAGAAGTACGGAAAGATTCATGTCAGCAATGGAGAGGCATCCTCAGGGTTGGCCCCGACTCCAAAAAGGTCTTAGGCCCCGGCATCGACGGGAGAGGAATCCCGAGAGGCTCCAGAGCAACTCGCTTGGGGACTGGCCTTTCCTGAGGCCACCAGAGCGGTCCCTGAGGTCCCGTCTTAAGTTGAGAGCACCTGCAACAACTCGAGAAAATCCAGGAGGTTCTCCCCTCCAGGCGAGATGAGGCCCATTTCCGCTGAGGCGTCTCGAGGATAATCACACCTAATATCTGGAACTTCCAAAGGGTCCTTCACACCCTTGCTGCAACTCAAGAAGTTTCCCGACATACCCGTCTCCACTCGAGACGAAGCACGAGAGTCCCGCCCACATCCAGAGGAGCCCCGTTTCCGCCTCATAGCTAGAGAGGAGGGATCCTTTCCCTGCGTGGTCGGGAAAGAGTTCCCGGCGTTCCCGTCGCATCTCAAGTGGAGGCGCTCTGCACAGGAAAGGCCAGAGGAACTCCACGGTCGTGTCACGATTCCCAGAGTCCCCCAGATGTCTCAGTCCATTCCAGGAAACCCTGTTTTCCCTGCACTGCCTCGACTTTCAAGCCGAGGATTGACTCACACCACGGTGGCACGTGGGACAGCCCTGAGGGAAAGCCTCATGGGAAAGCCTCGTGGGAAAGCACCGAGGGAAAGCCACTGATCCCATGATCCTCCCGACGGGAAGCATGATATTGCTGCTACAGCTCGGGAGGAAAGCAGCAAGTGCATGCCTCCACACGAGACGAAGACTCACTCCTCAGGGGATACTCCAGAAGTACCCCAAGATCCATGTCAGCACTGGAGAGGAATCCTCAGGTTCCGGCAGCGACTCCACACAAGGTCTTAGGCCCCGACATTGACGGGAGAGGAATCCCGAGAGGCCCCCGAGCAACTCGCATGGGGAGAGACCTTAACTGAGGCCACCAGAGCGGGTCCCTGAAGTCCCCGTCGTAAGTCTAGAGCACCTGCCGCAACTCGAGAAAATCCAGGAGGTTCTCCCCTCCAGGCGAGATGAGGCCCATTTCCGCTGAGGCGTCTCGAGGCTAATCACACCTAACCTCTGGAACTTTCAAAGGGTCCTTCACACCCTTGCTGCAACTCAAGAAGTTCCCCACATACCGTCTCCACTCCAGAGGAAGCACGAGAGTCCCGCCCACATCCAGAGGAGCACCGTTTCCGCCTCCTAGCTTGAGAGGAGGGATCCTTTCCCTGCGTGATCGGGAAAAATTTCCCGGCGTTCCCGTCGCATCCCAAGAGGAGGCGCTCTCCACAGGAAAGGCGAGAGGAATTCCAGGGTCGTGACACCATTCCCAGAGTCCCCCAGATGTCTCCGTGCATTCCAGGGAAACCTCTTTTCCCTGCACTGCCTCGGCTTTCAAGCCGAGGATCGACTCACACCACGGTGGCACGTGGGACAGCCCTGTGGGAAAGCCTCGTGGGAAAGCCTCGTGGGAAAGCCTCGAGGGAAAGCCACAGATCCCTTGATCCACGCGAAGGGAAGCGTGACACTGCTCCTACAGCTCGGAAGGAAAGCCCAAGTGCATGCCCCCAATCTGACGAGGACTGACTCCCATGGGGAGACTCTAGAAGTACCCCTAAATCCATGTCAGCACTGGAGAGGAATCCTCAGATTCTGGCAACGACTCCACACAAGGACTTAGGCCCCGGCATCAACGGGAGAGGAATCCTAAGAGGCCCCCGAGCAACTCGCATGGGGACTGGCCTTCCCTGAGGCCACCAGAGCTTGTCCCTGTGGTCCCCGTCCTACGTGGAAAGCACCTGCCGCAACTCGAGAAAATCCAGGAGGTTCTCCCCTTCAGGCGAGATGAGGCCCATTTCCGCTGAGGCGTCTCGAGGCTAATCACACCTAACCTCTGGAACTTCCAAAGGGTACTTCACACCCTTGCTGCAACTCAAGAAGTTCCCCGACATACCCGTCTTCACTCGAGAGGAAACACGAGAGTCCCGCCCACATCCAGAGGAGCCCCGTTTCCGCCTCATAGCTCGAGAGGATTGATTCTCTCCCTGTGTCGTCGGGAAAGGATTCCTGGCGTTCCCACGCATCTCAACAGGAGGCGTTCTCCACAGGAAAGGCGAGAGGAAATCCAGGGTCGTGCCACCATTCCCAGAGTTCCCCAGATGTCTCAGTCCATTCCTGGGAAACCTGTTTTCCCTGCACTGCCTCGAATTTCAAGCCGAGGATCGATTCACACCACAGTGGCACGTGGGACAGCCTTGTGGGAAAGCCTCGTGGGAAAGCCTCGAGGGAAAGCCACAGATCCCTTGATCCACGCGAAGGGAAGCGCGACACTGCTGCTACAGTTCGAGAGGAAAGCCCATGTGCATGCCCCCACACGAGACGAGGACTGACTCCCCTGGGGAGACTCCAGAGGTTCCCCAAGATCCATGTCAGCACTGGAGGGGAATCCTCAGGTTCCAGCAACGACTCCACACAAGGTCTTAGGCCCCGGCATCGACGGGAGACGAATCCCGAGAGGCCCCCGAGCAACTCGCATGGGGACTGACCGTTCCTGAGGCCACCAGAGCGGGTCCCTGAGGTCCCCGTCGCAAGTCGAGAGCACCTGCCGCAACCCGAGAAAATCCAGGAGGTTGTCCCTGCAGGCGAGATGAGGCCCATTTCCAATGAGGCGTCTCGAAGCTAATCAAAACTAACCTCTGGAACTTCCAAAGGGTCCTTCACACCCTTGCTGCAACTCAAGAAGTTCCCCGACATACCCATCTCCACTCGAGAGGAAGCACGACAGTCCCGCCCACATCCAGAGGAGCCCCGTTTCTGCCTCCTAGCTCGAGAGGAGGGATCCTTTTCCTGCGTGGTCGGTCAAGTATTCCCAGCGTTCCGGTTGCATCTCAAGAGGAGGCGCTCTCCACAGGAAAGGCGAGAGGAACTCCAGGGTCGTGCCACCATTCCCAGAGTCCCAAAGATGTCTCAGTTAATTCCAATGAAAACTGTTTTCCCTGCACTGCCTCGACTTTCAAGCCGAGGATCGACTCACACCACGCTGGTACGTGGGACAGCCCTGTGGGAAAGCCTCGTGGGAAAGCCTCTTGGGAAAGCCTCGAGAGAAAGCCACAGATTCCTTGATCCACGCGAAGGGAAATGTGACACTGCTGCTACAGCTCGGGAGGAAAGTGCACGTGCATGCCCCCACTCGAGACGAGGACTGACACCCCTGGGGAGACTCCAGAAGTACCCCAAGATCCATGTCAGCACTGGAGAGGAATCCTCATGTTCCGGAAACGAATCCACACAAGGTCTTAGGAACCGGCTTCGACAGGGAGAGGAATCCTGAGAGGCCCCCGAGCAACTCGCATGGGGTCTGGCCTTTCCTGAGGCCACCAGAGCGGGTCCCTGAGGTCCCCGTCGTCAGTCGAGAGCACCTGCCGCAACTCGAGAAAATCCAGGAGGTTCTCCCCTCCAGGCGAGATGAGGCCCATTTCCGCTGAGGCGTCTCGGAGGCTAATCACACCTAACCTCTGGAACTTCCAAAGGGTCCTTCACACTCCTTGCTGCAACTCAAGAAGTTCCCCGACATACCGTCTCCACTCGAGAGGAAGCACGGAGAGTCCCGCCCACATCCAGAGGAGCCCCATGTCCGCCTCCTAGCTCGAGAGGAGGGATCCTTTCCCTGCGTGGTCGGGAAAGAATTCCCGGCGTTCCCGTCGCAATTCAAGAGGAGGCGCTCTCCACAGAAAAAGCGAGAGGAACTCCAGGGTCGTGCCACCATTCCCAGAATCCCCCAGATGTCTCATTCCATTCCAGGGAAACCTGTTTTCCCTGCACTGCCTCGACTTTCAAGCCGAGGATCGACTCACACCACGGTGGCACGTGGGACAGCCCTGTGGGAAAGCCTCGTGGGAAAGCCTCGTGGGAAAGCCTCGAGGGAAAGCCACAGATCCCTTGATCCACTCGACAGGAAGAGTGACAACTGCTGCTACAGCTCGGGAGGAAAGCGCACGTGCATGCCCCCACTCGAGACGAGGACTGACTCCCCTGGGGAGACTCCAGAAGTACCCAAGATCCATGTCAGCACTGGAGAGGAATCCTCAGGTTCCGGCAGCGACTCCACACAAGGTCTTAGGCCCCGGCATCGACGGAGAGGAATCCCGAGAGGCCCCGAGCAACTCGCATGGGGACTGGACCTTTCCTGAGGCCACCAGAGCGGGTCCCTGAGGTCCCCGTCGTAAGTCGAGAGCACCTGCCGCAACTCGAGAAAATCCAGGAGGTTCTCCCCTCCAGGCGAGATGAGGCCCATTTCCGCTGAGGCGTCTCGAGGCTAATCACACCTAACCTCTGGAACTTCCAAAGGGTCCTTCACACCCTTGCTGCAACTCAAGAAGTTCCCCGACATACCCGTCTCCACTCGAGAGGAAGCACGAGAGTCCCGCCCACATCCAGAGGAGCCCGTTTCCGCCTCCTAGCTCGAGAGGAGGGATCCTTTCCCTGCGTGGATCGGGAAAGAATTCCCGGCGTTCCCGTCGCATCTCAAGAGGAGGCGCTCTCCACAGGAAAGGCGAGAGGAACTCCAGGGTCGTGCCACCATTCCCAGAGTCCCCCAGATGTCTCAGTCCATTCCAGGGAAACCTGTTTTCCCTGCACTGCCTCGACTTTCAAGCCGAGGATCGACTCACACCACGGTGGCACGTGGGACAGCCCTGTGGGAAAGCCTCGTGGGAAAGCCTCGATGGGAAAGCCTCGAGGGAAAGCCACAGATCCCTTGATCCACGCGAAGGGAAGCGTGACCCTGCTGCTACAGCTCGGGAGGAAAGCACACGTGCATGCCCCCACTCGAGACGAGGACTGACTCCCCTGGGGAGACTCCAGAAGTACCCCAAGATCCATGTCAGCACTGGAGAGGAATCCTCAGGTTCCGGCACCGACTCCACACAAGATCTTAGGCCCCGGCATCGACGGGAGAGGAATCCCGAGAGGCCCCGAGCAACTCGCATGGGGACTGGCCTTTCCTGAGGCCACCAGAGCGGGTCCCTGAGGTCCCCGTCGTAAGTCGAGAGCACCTGCCGCAACTCGAGAAAATCCAGGAGGTTCTCCCCTCCAGGCGAGATGAGGCCCATTTCCGCTGAGGCGTCTCGAGGCTAATCACACCTAACCTCTGGAACTTCCAAAGGGTCCTTCACACCCTTGCTGCAACTCAAGAAGTTCCCCGACATACCGTCTCCACTCGAGAGGAAGCACGAGAGTCCCGCCCACATCCAGAGGAGCCCCGTTTCCGCCTCCTAGCTCGAGAGGAGGGATCCTTTCCCTGCGTGGTCGGGAAAGAATTCCGGCATTCCGTCGCATCTCAAGAGGAGGCGCTCTCCACAGGAAAGGCGAGAGGAACTCCAGGGTCGTGCCACCATTCCCAGAGTCCCCCAGATGTCTCAGTCCATTCCAGGGAAACCTGTTTTCCCTGCACTGCCTCGACTTTCAAGCCGAGGATCGACTCACACCACGGTGGCACGTGGGACAGCCCTGTGGGAAAGCCTCGTGGGAAAGCCTCGAGGGGAAAGCCACAGATCCCTTGATCCACGCGAAGGGAAGCGTGACACTGCTGCTACAGCTCGGGAGGAAAGCGCACGTGCATGCCCCCACTCGAGACGAGGACTGACTCCCCTGGGGAGACTCCAGAAGTACCCCAAGATCCATGTCAGCACTGGAGAGGAATCCTCAGGTTCCGGCACCGACTCCACACAAGATCTTAGGCCCCGGCATCGACGGGAGAGGAATCCGAGAGGCCCCGAGCAACTCGCATGGGGACTGGCCTTTCCTGAGGCCACCAGAGCGGGTCCCTGAGGTCCCCGTCGTAAGTCGAGAGCACCTGCCGCAACTCGAGAAAATCCAGGAGGTTCTCCCCTCCAGGCGAGATGAGGCCCATTTTCCGCTGAGGCGTCTCGAGCTAATCACACCTAACCTCTGGAACTTCCAAAGGGTCCTTCACAACCCTTGCTGCAACTCAAGAAGTTCCCCGACATACCCGTCTCCACTCGAGAGGAAGCACGAGAGTCCCGCCCACATCCAGAGGAGCCCCGTTTCCGCCTCCTAGCTCGAGAGGAGGGATCCTTTCCCTGCGTGTCGGGAAAGAATTCCGGGCTTCCGTCGCATCTCAAGAGGAGGCGCTCTCCACAGGAAAGGCGAGAGGAACTCCAGGGTCGTGCCACCATTCCCAGAGTCCCCCAGATGTCTCAGTCCATTCCAGGGAAACCTGTTTTCCCTGCACTGCCTCGACTTTCAAGCCGAGGATCGACTCACACCACGGTGGCACGTGGGACAGCCCTGTGGGAAAGCCTCGTGGGAAAGCCTCGTGGGAAAGCCTCGAGGGAAAGCCACAGATCCCTTGATCCACGCGAAGGGAAGCGTGACACTGCTGCTACAGCTCGGGAGGAAAGCGCACGTGCATGCCCCCACTCGAGACGAGGACTGACTCCCCTGGGGAGACTCCAGAAGTACCCCAAGATCCATGTCAGCACTGGAGAGGAATCCTCAGGTTCCGGCACCGACTCCACACAAGGTCTTAGGCCCCGGCATCGACGGAGAGGAATCCCGAGAGGCCCCCGAGCAACTCGCATGGGGACTGGCCTTTCCTGAGGCCACCAGAGCGGGTCCCTGAGGTCCCCGTCGTAAGTCGAGAGCACCTGCCGCAACTCGAGAAAATCCAGGAGGTTCTCCCCTCCAGGCGAGATGAGGCCCATTTCCGCTGAGGCGTCTCGAGGCTAATCACACCTAACCTCTGGAACTTCCAAAGGGTCCTTCACACCCTTGCTGCAACTCAAGAAGTTCCCCGACATACCCGTCTCCACTCGAGAGGAAGCACGAGAGTCCCGCCCACATCCAGAGGAGCCCCGTTTCCGCCTCCTAGCTCGAGAGGAGGGATCCTTTCCCTGCGTGGTCGGGAAAGAATTCCCGGCAGTTCCCGGTCGCATCTCAAGAGGAGGCGCTCTCCACAGGAAAGGCGAGAGGAACTCCAGGGTCGTGCCACCATTCCCAGAGTCCCCAGATGTCTCAGTCCATTCCAGGGAAACCTGTTTTTCCCTGCACTGCCTCGACTTTCAAGCCGAGGATCGACTCACACCACGGTGGCACGTAGGGACAGCCCTGTGGGAAAGCCTCGTGGAAAGCCTCGTGGGAAAGCCTCGAGGGAAAACCACAGATCCCTTGATCCACGCGAAGGGAAGCGTGACACTGCTGCTACAGCTCGGGAGGAAAGCGCACGTGCATGCCCCCACTCGAGACGAGGACTGACTCCCCTGGGGAGACTCCAGAAGTACCCCAAGATCCATGTCAGCACTGGAGAGGAATCCTCAGGTTCCGGCACCGACTCCACACAAGGTCTTAGGCCCGGCATCGACGGGAGAGGAATCCCGAGAGGCCCCCGAGCAACTCGCATGGGGACTGGCCTTTCCTGAGGCCACCAGAGCGGGTCCCTGAGGTCCCCGTCGTAAGTCGAGAGCACCTGCCGCAACTCGAGAAAATCCAGGAGGTTCTCCCCTCCAGGCGAGATGAGGCCCATTTGCGCTGAGGCGTCTCGAGGCTAATCACACCTAACCTCTGGAACTTCCAAAGGGTCCTTCACACCCTTGCTGCAACTCAAGAAGTTCCCCGACATACCCGTCTCCACTCGAGAGGAAGCACGAGAGTCCCGCCCACATCCAGAGGAGCCCCGTTTCCGCCTCCTAGCTCGAGAGGAGGGATCCTTTCCCTGCGTGGTCGGGAAAGAATTCCCGGCAGTTCCCGTCGCCTCAAGAGGAGGCGCTCTCCACAGGAAAGGCGAGAGGAACTCCAGGGTCGTGCCACCATTCCCAGAGTCCCCCAGATGTCTCAGTCCATTCCAGGGAAACCTGTTTTCCCTGCACTGCCTCGACTTTCAAGCCGAGGATCGACTCACACCACGGTGGCACGTGGGACAGCCCTGTGGGAAAGCCTCGTGGGAAAGCCTCGTGGGAAAGCCTCGAGGGAAAGCCACAGATCCCTTGATCCACGCGAAGGGAAGCGTGACACTGCTGCTACAGCTCGGAGGAAAGCGCACGTGCATGCCCCCACTCGAGACGAGGACTGACTCCCCTGGGAGACTCCAGAAGTACCCCAAGATCCATGTCAGCACTGGAGAGGAATCCTCAGGTTCGGCACCGACTCCACACAAGGTCTTAGGCCCAGGCATCGACGGGAGAGGAATCCCGAGAGGCCCCGAGCAACTCGCATGGGGACTGGCCTTTCCTGAGGCCACCAGAGCGGGTCCCTGAGGTCCCCGTCGTAAGTCGAGAGCACCTGCCGCAACTCGAGAAAATCCAGGAGGTTCTCCCCTCCAGGCGAGATGAGGCCCATTTTCCGCTGAGGCGTCTCGAGGCTAATCACACCTAACCTCTGGAACTTCCAAAGGGTCCTTCACACCCTTGCTGCAACTCAAGAAGTTCCCCGACATACCGTCTCCACTCGAGAGGAAGCACGAGAGTCCCGCCCACATCCAGAGGAGCCCCGTTTCCGCCTCCTAGCTCGAGAGGAGGGATCCTTTCCCTGCGTGGTTCGGGAAAGAATTCCCGGCGTTCCCGTCGCATCTCAAGAGGAGGCGCTCTCCACAGGAAAGGCGAGAGGAACTCCAGGGTCGTGCCACCATTCCCAGAGTCCCCCAGATGTCTCAGTCCATTCCAGGAAACCGTGTTTTCCCTGCACTGCCTCGACTTTCAAGCCGAGGATCGACTCACACCACGGTGGCACGTGGGACAGCCCTGTGGGAAAGCCTCGTGGGAAAGCCTCTGGGAAAGCCTCGAAAGCCACAGATCCCTTGATCCACTGCGAAGGGAAGCGTGACACTGCTGCTACAGCTCGGAGGAAAGCGCACGTGCATGCCCCACTCGAGACGAGGACTGACTCCCCTGGGAGACTCCAGAAGTACCCAAGATCCATGTCAGCACTGGAGAGGAATCCTCAGGTTCGGCACGACTCCACACAAGGTCTTAGGCCCAGCATCAGACGGGAGAGGAATCCCGAGGCCCAGCGAGCAACTCGCATGGGGACTGGCCTTTCCTGAGGCCACCAGAGCGGGTCCTGAGGTCCCCGTCGTAAGTCGAGAGCACCTGCCGCAACTCGAGAAAATCCAGGAGGTTCTCCCCTCCAGGCGAGATGAGGCCCATTTCCGCTGAGGCGTCTCGAGGCTAATCACACCTAACCTCTGGAACTTCCAAAGGGTCCTTCACAACCTTGCTGCAACTCAAGAAGTTCCCCGACATACCAGTCTCCACTCGAGAGGAAGCACGAGAGTCCCGCCCACATCCAGAGGAGCCCCCTGTTTCCGCCTCCTAGCTCGAGAGGAGGGATCCTTTCCCTGCGTGGTTCCGGGAAAGAATTCCACGGCGTTCCGTCGCATCTCAAGAGGAGGCGCTCTCCACAGGAAAGGCGAGAGGAACTCCAGGGCGTGCCACCATTCCCAGAGTCCCCCAGATGTCTCAGTCCATTCCAGGGAAACCTGTTTTCCCCTGCACTGCCTCGACTTTCCAAGCCGAGGATCGACTCACACCACGGTGGCACGTGGACAGCCCTGTGGAAAAGCCTCGTGGGAAAGCCTCGTGGGAAAGCCGGACACGATCCTTGATCCACGCGAAGGGAAAGCGGACACTGCTGCTACAGCTCGGGAGGAAAGCGCACGTGCATACCCCCACTCGAGACGAGGACTGACTCCCCTGGGAGACTCCAGAAGTACCCCAAGATCCATGTCAGCACTATGGAGAGAATCCTCAGGTTCCGGCACCGACTCACACAAGTCTTAGGCCCCGGCATCGACGGGAGAGGAATCCCGAGAGGCCCCCGAGCAACTCGCATGGGGACTGGCCTTTCCTGAGGCCACCCAGAGCGGTCCCTGAGGTCCCCGTCTTAAGTCGACGAGCAGCCTGCCGCAATTCGAGAAATCCAGAAGGTCTCCTCCAGGCGGATGAGGCCGCATTTCGCTGCAGGCGTCTCGAGCTAATACACCTTAACCTCTGGAACTTCCAAGGTGTCTTCACAACCTTCTTGCTAACTCAAGAAGTTCCGCCGAATACCAGTCTCCACCCGAGAGGAAGCACGAGAGTTCCCCCACATCCAGAAGAGGCCCGTTTCCGCCTCTAGTCGAGAGGAGGGATCTTTTCCCTGCTGGTCGGAAAAGAATTCCGCGGTTTCCTGTCGCATCTCAGAGGAGGCGCTCTCCACAGGAAAGGCGAGAGGAACTCCAGGGTCGTGCCACCATTCCCAGAGTCCCCAGATGTCTCAGTCCATTCCAGAAACCTGTTTTCCCTCACTGCCTCGACTTTCAAGCGAGGATCGACTCACACACGGTGGACAGCGGACAGTCCTGGGAAAGCCTCTGGAAAGCCTGCGTGGGAAAGCCTCGAGGAAAGACCTAGATCCCTTGATCCACGGAAGGGGAAAGCGTGATACTGCTGCTACAGTTCGGGAGGAAGCAGCACGTGCATGCCCCATCGAGAGCGAGGACTGACTCCAACCTGGGGAGACTCGCAGAGTACTCCCCAAGATCATGTCAGCACTGGAGAGGAATCCTCAGTCCGGCAACCGACTCCACACAAGTCTTAGCCCAGCATAGACAGGAAGAGAGGAATCCCGAGAGGCCCACGAGCAACTCGCATGGGACTGGCCTTTCCTGCAGCCACCAGCACGTGCCCTCCTGGCGTTCTGGTAGCTCGCGAGCAGACCTTCTGACAGACGACAATCTCAGGACCTGTCACCGACAATGCACCCGCTTTCGTGAGCCGTCCTCGATTCAATAATAATTCTCGCACCATCTCAGGGTCCTTCACCCCTTCGCTGGCCACCACTCAACAATTGACAACTGGTCTCTCGCATGGACACCACGAGATCCTACACACATCCCCGCGAGCCCCTTTCCTTCCTATACTCTAGACAGAGGGATTCTTTCTCCTGCGTCGATCTGCGACGATTTACCCCGGCGTTTTCCGTCGGCATCCTCCAAGGCGGCACGAGCGCGGCTTCTCCACCAAGGAAAGCGCGAGCAGGCAAACTCGCCAGGGATCGTGCCACCCATTCCCAGAGTCCACTGTTTGTCTCAGTCCCCATCTCCAGTCGAACTACCTGTTTTTCCCTGCACTGGCCTCGACTTTCAGCCGAGGATGCGACTCAACACAACGGTGCACGAGGGAAAACCTTCTTGTGCGGAGAAGCCTCGGTGGGAAAGCCTCGGTGAAAGTCCTCAACCAGGGAAAGTCCACAGACCCTTGACTCCACGCGAAAAGGGAAGACTGGACAGCTGGCTGGCTATAGCTCGTAAGGCAAAGCG
>NW_017189958.1:0-20787 GCF_001704415.2 Capra hircus | reverse complement strand
CGAGAACCGAACCGGAACCCCCCAAAAACCGCTAATCGGAACCCCAAAACCTGAACTCCAAACCCAAACCCGAAAACCCGAACCCTGAATCCAAACCCTAAGAAGGGAGGGGATTCCCGTAACCCGAACTCTGAACCTGAACCCTAACAAGTTGAGGGGATGCCGGCACCCTAACCCTAACCCTAACCCTAACAATAAAACTCTAAAAGAAAAAGAAACTTTTCTGGCCTAAGCCCCGCCCCTTGCGGTCCCCATCCGCTCAAAGCAAAAAAGGCAAGCCCGGACTGGAACTTCTGACCCACAAAGCCAGATTGCATGTTTACTCGGCCGTCAGCCTAACCGCTATGCTAACAAAGCCCCCCGGGTTTCATGCTGCTCCCAGGCACTCTTCAAGCCTCGGCCCGCCAGGGCAGGCTAATAAAGAACTATGGGCCCCATTAGCGCTCACTTTAAGCCCTAACCGTAACCTGAACCCTGACCCTGACCTGAACCCTAACCCAAACCGAACTCTAAGAAGAGGGGGGTTCCCCGAATTCTAACCCTAACCCGAACCCGAAACCGAGCGAGTTGGGGGGTTGCCGAACCCTAACCCTTAAGCTTCACAATAAACCTCTAAAATAAAAAGAAACTTTTCTGGTCTAAGCCCCGCCTCTTGTGGTCCCCGCCCCCTAAAAGGGAAAGAGTTAAACCCGGGACTTGAACTCCTGACCTACAGACCCTAGTCTGCCTGACTTACCAGCCTGCCTAACGCTAGCACAGAGCTTGCTGTTTCAGGCAGCGCTCCCGGGCCCTCTTCAAGCCTCCGCGCGCCAGGGTCTGGCTCTATAGAATATCATGGCTGTCCTAGGTCATCTTTGCTTTTTATCCCTAAATCATAGACAGATCAGCTGAGAAAAAGCTTGGGTTGTCTCGGTGGGGTGGATCTGCTTGTCCTTGTGTTTCCCCTGGAGGCAGTCGCGGTCCCGCGGGCCTGGCCTGGCAGGGGGCGTGGGGGCGGGGCGCACCGTGCGCGCCTCGGGGGCGGGGCGAGCCTGGGCGGCTGGTCAGGGGCGCGGCTCACGGGAGCGGGTCTGGGGCGGGGTGAACATGGCGGCGCCTCGGGGCCAGGGGTCCCCAGTTGTGCTCTCAGGGCTCGCCATTGCAGCTGGGACTGCTCGTTTCGTGGGCTCCTGGGTCCCCGTCGATTGGCATCCAGCGAGCAGAGCGCAGGGCTGTGGACCACAGGTAAGGGAACTCGGACTCGGCGGAGCAGGGAACCATGTCTTCTGCCCTCTTTGTTTGCAGTCTCGGAGCCGACTGAAATGGCGATCGCAGAAAAGCCTCGCCTTTGGGGCCAAGGGTTTTACCGCTTCACCCCTTTGCAGACAGCTCAGACCCACGCGCTTTTCCCAAGCAGCCGAGTGTATTGCTTCCTACAGGCCTGGAGAGGATAACAGGCAGGAAGGCCAGGGGTCTCCAGACAGAGAAAATAAACTGCAAGTGTCAGACGTTTTTTTCTCTCTCTTAAGAGGCAGGAGACCAAAGAGTGCTGCGTTTTTTTTTTTCTCCATCTTGTTACAAATGTAAAAGGAGGTTTCTCTGAAAATTCTGCGTTGCCATGACAACTCCTGGCTCCACCTGAATTTAACTTTTCTCAAACCTTGAACTAAGCAATGCATTGTTCTTATGAAATGTTTGTCTTAAGGTATGTTAATGTACTGTCTTCAGGTCAGTTCCCCCTAAGGGCTCAGAAACGACTCGACAAACCGGTTTGTCTTACTCATACCTGGTTCTCTTAACCTCTGTGAATGAAACTATATATTTGCTTGGAAATCTGCCTTTCTTCAAGATTCATGTCCATCATTTTCTGGCCTGGGATGACTCATCTGCTGCCAATGTGATCTCAATGCATGCTGTGGGTGAGGGGCCTGGTGCCATTCTCTGAGACATTGTCTTTCTTTCCTTAGCAGACTGCTAGTGGCTGTATAACATCTGGCTAAAGACTAGCAGGGGGTACTCTTTCTTCCCCCTTTGAATGTCTACGTCAGCAGCTCTCTCGATCTCTTTTCTACTTGAATCAAACTTTTTCACAGAAAACCTCTGAGCCATCAAGCTTCGTCACTTGCCCTGGATTGAATTCTCCTCTGGAGGCCAAGAATGCTGGCATCTTTTGTGGTTTAGCAGCCACCTTTCAGCCTTTTGTAATTCATATTGAATCTTCA
Organism: Capra hircus; assembly: GCF_001704415.2. Lineage (NCBI taxonomy): Eukaryota > Metazoa > Chordata > Mammalia > Artiodactyla > Bovidae > Capra > Capra hircus. The sequence goes on along the minus strand of NW_017189958.1, from coordinate 18,586 downwards.
TTTCAGATGGCAGATGCATTCCACGGTATTGCCAACTGAAGTCTTGTCATCGCTATGGAGTCTCTGTCCATGGCTTGAGGGTATTTTTCCGCAATCATGTATCATTTCCAGTGTGCCAGTCTTGTCATCCTCATTCCATCCATAGCAAAGTCTTTTATTAATGTTGACATGATTGAAGGGGAATTGTTTGTTTCAATTCCCTTTCAGATTGTTATTTGCTGGTGTATACAGATAACACTGTGTCGTCATTCATTTGTATCCGTTGGGACAGCTTGATAGTTGTCTTTAGTTTCTTTAATTTCTCATAATTGAAGATGACCCTGGCTCATATATTTACAGTCTCACCCCTAGTCTCAGTCATTTCTTCAAAGAACTGTCCTTTTTTTAACATGACATTATTTTTGACTGTGCTGGGTCTTTATTGCTCCTTTGTCTAGTTGTAGTGAGCAGAGGCTACCTTCTAGTTGCTGTGCCATGGCTTCTCATTGCAGTGCTTTCTCTGTGTGCAGAACTTGGGCTCTGGAGCATGCAAACGTCAAGAGTTGTGCAAGGGCTTCATTGCCCCTGGGCGTGTGGAATCTTCTACACAGGAATTGAACCCGTGTTCCCTGCATCGGTAGGCAGCTTCTTTACCACCAGGCCATCGGAGATGTTTCCTGTTCCCTTTTATTAGAGAAGGATATTTAAAACATACATGTAGGAGCTCAATATGCTCAGCTGACAATACATGGAGATATATCTCCATGTATTCCAGCTCACCTTTGAACATATTCAGTTAAAGGTAATTTGTGATGATGTCTCCAACCTGATCCACCACGACATGGACATTGTAACGTTTCCTTTTGTTTATCTGGAACTTTGCCTTCCAATGGTAAGATACCTGGCTTCCACCGCTTGTCATACACAGAATTCAGTGCTTGTCCCACGTGGTTACTGAAAAAAAAAAAACTGTCAGATTGTCTTTCAAAGGGGGCTCTGCGTGCATCGCACCAGTATCTTGAGTATGTTTTTGTATGATAGTTTACTATCAATATACCCTCAGTGGCCAGGTGTCTATTTCAGTCGTTACCAATTATGAATGGGCTTGTTTGCTCTAGTGTTCTTGGACAATTCGAGTACAGTTTCTTTGTCAGATGTGCATTTTTTTAGGAAAAGAGTTTTATTGATTGTTGGCTGTGTTGCATCTTTGTGTGTGGGCTTTTCTCTAGTTTTGGTGAGCATGGGCCATAACTAGTAGTTTGCAGGCTTCTCACTGCAGTGTGTCCTCTTGTTGAGGGGCACAGGCTCACGGGCTTCAGTGGCTGCGGCATGTGAACTCGGCATCGTGGCTTCCAGGATCTAGAGCACAGGCTCGGCAGTTGTGGCACACGGGCTCCATAGGATGTGGCATCTTCCCATCCTAGGGATCGCACATGCATCTCCAGCACTGGCAGGTGGATTCTTGACTATGGAACCACCAGGGCATATTTGAGATTCTAGTTTTCCACACACGTATCTAGTGAAAGAGGCCAGGATCAAGAGGCATGGCAGCTGGGAATCCTCAGCCACAGCTCTGGTGTGCTATCCAAAGCTCTGGGGCCTTTGGTGAGCAGCTCAGCTTCCCTGGGACTGTTTCCTCCCGTCAGAAATGCCCTGCTTTTGGACTGTAGCCCACCAAGCTCCTCTGTCCCTAGGATTTCTGAGACCAGAGTACTGCAGGTGGTGCCATTTCCTTCTCTGCTGCTGCTGCCGCGTCGCTTCAGTCGTGCCTGACTCTGCGCGACCCCATAGACAGCAGCCTACCAGGCTCCTCTGTCCCTGGGATTCTCCAGGCAAGAACACTGGAGTGGGTTGCCATGTCCTCCTCCAGTGCATGAAAGTGAAAAGTGAAAGTGAAGTCACTCAGTGAAGTCGTGTCCGACTCTTAGTGACCCCGGGGTTGCAGCCTACCAGGCTCCTCTGTCCGTGGGATTCTCCAGGCAGTGGTACTGGAGCGGGCTGCCATTGCCTTGTCTGATTTCCTTCTCTGCAAGATAGCGTTTTGAAGCTCTTTTCTCCTGGATATTGCTTTTGATGAAGGAAGGGGGTTCCCTTCCAGGGCTTGAGAGTGAGTTCTTGTCTGACACTGGGCAATGAGTTGTCTGAGGAGAGGAGTGCTGTCCAAGCGAGAGGCTTCATTGGGAAGGGCTGCCGGGGTGGAGGGCAGGAGGGTGAGGGAAACGGAGAGAACCACTCTGTCACGTGGCTCGCACTCTCAGGTTTTATGGTCATCGGGTTCATTTCTGGTTTGTCTCTTGCCAGGCATTCTGAATTGGGATCCTTCTTGGGGGCACACGCATCACTCAGCCGAGATGGATTCCAGCGAAGTGCATCCTGGGAGGTTGGTAGGACCTCTGAACTGGAGCCTCCCATCTCCTGACCTCTCCAGAATTCTGGTTGGTGGTAGCTTGTTCGTTCCTTGTTCCTTCCCAGGACCTCCTGTTGTGAGATGACTCCTGCAAGTGTTTTCTTTTCTCTGTTGCCTGGCCAGGGTGGGTGGTCCGTGGTTCATTTAGCAGTTTCTTTTTGGTTCTCTCGAGTAAGGTCCTCCACAGGGTAAATGTATGAAATGATAAAAGGCAATGTGTTAACTCATTTGTATTCATAATTGGGTAAGTTGGCTTGTTCTGTGTATGTTAGACCTGATCACCAGACCGAAGGTCATGTAGAACGTTTGTAGTTTTCTAAAATTTCAATAGTTTTTTAAATGGAGTTACCTTGTTGCAAAGTTTGTGTGTATGTTCATATTTTTTTAAACAGTTATTTCTTTTTAGTTGATTGATCATTGCTTTACAATATTGGTTTGATTTGTCATACATCCACATGAATTAACCATAGGTGTACCTATGTCCTCTTGCTCTGGAATCTCCCTCCCACCTCGCACGCATTCCCACCTCTCTAGGTTACTACTGAGCCCCAGTTTGAGTTCCCTGAATCATACAGCAAATTCCCATTGGTTGTCTATTTACAAAGGTTGGTGTACCTGCATCCATGCTGCTCTCTCCATTCATCTCACCCTCTCCCTCTTGTTCCCCACCCTCGTCTGGAAGTCTGTTCTCTATGTCTGCACCTCCATTGCTGCTCTGTGAACAGACTCGTCAGTACCATCCTTCTAGATTCCATGTTTTTCTCTCTTTGACTGACTTCCCTCCCCTTTATTAGAACAAACTCACATGTGTTCCTTTTTATGGCTGCATTCCATACAGGCTCTGATTGTTCCTTAGCCATGTTTTGCGGAGGGTCATGGAGCTATTCTGCTCCATTTCAGTTTGGGCTTCCAGTCTGAGTGCTCGCAGCAGAGCTGCTTCTGGGTGAGCCCTCTGAGGTCTGTGAGCGCCGGGCTGCCCGCTCTTCTCCTGTGGCCCGCAGGGGGGCGCCAAAGCCCCCTCTGACCCGCGGGCGCAGGACGCTTTGCCTTTAGGACTCTGCCCCGTGAGCAGCTGGCGGGAGCTTTGTCTCCTCAGGACCATCAGGGCTCAGGCTTCTGGATAACAGGGCTGCATCCAGGCTGAGAGGAGCAGGGTTGCCTCAGTGCCCACCAGCAGGGAGGCGCTGCAAGAGCGAAACATGAGGACGGAGTAGACGTTTCCTGTGTCCAGCTGAGGGCTGACTGGAGGTCCATCTCGGAGGACTCAGGGGGAAAGAGCTCCGTGTGCAAAGCGGTGGGTTTTCAGTTAGATTTGCGTTAGATGATGTAGAGGATGAACACTGATGTTCTTCCGTGGAGGTGGCCGTTTTCCTGTCACTGTTTCTTGAGAAGACTGTCCTTTCCTCTTCGCTCGTTCCTGGTTTGATTTTCAGGAACTGACCATGTACATGTGGGTTCGTTTCTGGGCTCTCTATTCTCTCCTGGAGTCCATGTGTCTGTGTTCCTGCCAGTTCCTCACTGTGGTGGTCACTACAGCTCCGTGATGTAGTTTGAAGAGGGATAGGAAGATGCCTCCAGCTGTGTTCCTCTTTCTCAGAGTCTTTTTGGCCGTTTAAGGTCCTGGTTAACATAGCAGTCTAATATGAGGAATATTTCTATTTCTGTGAAAAATGCCATTGAATGTTATTTTGTGATTGCAGTCCGTGTATTTGTTGATGACTTTGGTTGGAATGGACCTTTTAATTCCTCATTGTTCCAGTGCATGAGCGTGGAATAGTTTTCCGTGTATTTGTGTTTTCTTTGGTTTCTTTATCAGTGCTTTCTAGTTTTCTGACTACTGGTCTTTTATGTTCTTGATTAAGTTTGTTGCTAGATGTTTTATTTAAGTGGGAGTTTCTTAATTTTTTTTTTGATTGTTATGAGTGTCTAGAAATGCAAGTGATTTTTGGACTGTAAATGGTAGTCTATTATATGATTGTAAATTGATCCCAAATGATTCAGCTTTACTGAAAGTAGTCTAACAACTTTTTGTAAAGTGATGTGGAACGTTTTATCTGTAACATCTGTTTCTCCTGCAGTAGGTCATCCAGAGGACCCAAGACATGGTGGTTACTAAGAGACTTCCCACAGTACTTCTTCATTCCACGTGGACTCCTTCAAGGGCAGTGAGCATCGCAGCTTCCCTTGAACTTCGTCTGGGTAAGTCTTGGCCTGTATCAGAAAGCTTCCTGCCTGTCTACTCTAAATTTCTTTTGTGGTATTGACATGGTTGTTTTGAAACCTAGTATACTTTCCAGTCATTTAAAATGTACAGAAAATGCCTAGCAATGGGAACAAGTGCTAGCATTTGCCACATCATCTAAAAGACTCTATGTGTTTTATGCAAAATGGGTACCTTCTGCAGAACCAGCACATAATCTCCAAAATCAGGAAATCATATGGTATCTACGTTATAATGTAATCCACCGCCCCACTTCCACTTTGCAATGTTCAAGTGTATGAATATATCTTTTGTTTCCATCTTCATCCTTTTTTCTTTATTTAGAGTGTTACTGAGATTTTCAGTTATTTGGACAAACTTGATGGATTGAAAGCAGACATGGTGAATAAGGGTTCTGGGTGGCCTTTTCTATGTGGATTTTTTTTTTCACTGAAGATGGTTTGAATATTTATTCGTGTTGTAACATGTATGAATCCTGCATTCTTTCTCCCCCCATAGTAATGAAAAATCAATACTATGCCATTTACCATTTAGATATTTGTAAGCATACAGTGTTGTAGCAGACAACCTTTTCTTGTTTTGCAAACCAGTTTAATAATGTGCACCTTGTGCGTGCTTTGGACAAACTCAGGAAACTGAGTCAGTGACTGAAATGGCCCAAGATATCACCTTAGATTCCATCTTCATCTGAAAACAAAACAGGCGCTTCCTGGTGGTCCAGTGGCTGAGACTGGACACTCCCAAAGAAGGAGGCCCAGGTTCATTCCCTGATCCAAGAACTAGATCTCCCATGCCACAACGGAGAATTTGCATGCTGTAGCTAAATATCTGGCTTGCCTCAATGAAGGTTGACCTGGCGCAGCCAAATGAAAACAGAAACAAATATTAAAAAAAATACAACCAAAGGAAAGGAAGGGTATGGTGGCTGTGCAGATTTACGGCTTAGCTTTCCCTATCGATAGAAAAGGAAAAAGAGTTTCAAAAGACTGTGTCTCATCCTTCTATCTGGCATATAGAGAGGATTCCTTTGAAATGAGATTTCTCTGGTAAATGTGACTCACAGAAGAGCTGTCTTGAACTTGGGTTTCAGAGATGATCATGTGTCCTCTAAAAAAATAAAAGTTAATTGGGTCCAACTAATCCTCATGCTGAGGTGGTATATTTTGTGGTAGCATTTGCTCCCCTTCACTTTGCATGTATCCCCATTTGTTTACACTGTCATCTACTGAAGACATCCTGATATTTGAAAGTTTGTAGTGATTACAAGTCGAGCTGTTGTATATAATCATGCGATCCTTTTTTGTCTGGACATGTTTTCAAAGCTGTTTAGTAAGTGCTGGACATGAAGGATTCAGGTCACAGGTGAGCCTTGTTTAGCTGTGGAAAAATCCAGCTATGTTTCTCTGTGGCTTGTGGGATCTTCTGGGGTAAGGGACCGAACTAGAGTGTCTTGCATTGTCAGGCAGATTCTTTACCACTGAGCCACCGGAGAAGCTGTGCCCTACCCCCTTTTCTTGAGTTGACTGGATCTAATAGGTGTGCAGTGCTACCTCACTGTTATTTTAGTTTGTCATTTCCTAATGCTATGTGGTTTTGAGTCTTTTTGATAGGCTTATTTACTATCTTTATATTTTTGTAGGCCAGGTGTTTAGGTGTATACATTTTTTATGAGATTGTTCTAGATTTTTTGGTATATTTGGAGAACAATCCTTTATCAGATATATATTTTATAAATATAGTTTCCTGTGGCTTGTGTTTAAGTTTTGTGAATAAGGTTTTTCACCGTTTCAATTTCTAATTTTTTAAAGTTGATGTTATATGTGTTTTCTATCCTTTTTTGGATAGCCTTTAGTGTGTTGTTGTTGTTGTTAAATTTTATAAGCAGAAGTGAGGTACCGTAGATACAGTTTTAAGCTAAGCTGAGGTGCCACAGATACAGTTTTGCCTTTTGTCTGTTGAGAAGTTTGAGTGAGTTTGGTGTACACTGTATGTAACATTATGTCTACATTCATTTGACTGGATATAGCTTCCAGTTATTTGTCTAATTGGTTTTGGAGATATGATGGGAAGTCAGTTTTTCCAAGGGAAACTGAGGTCCATGAAACATGAACTCTTTTCGATCGGTCGGAATCACTTTCTGCTATTTCTGACAGATTTGACTTGTTTGGATATCTCATATGAGCGGAATCACAGAACGTTTGTCTTTTCTTGGTCTGGTTTATTTCACTTAATCAAATGACCATAAGGTTTGTCCACATTGTCGCATTGTCAGAATTACTGACTTTGAAGGGCCGAATCAGATTCCATTGTGTGTATACCACAGTTTGTTTATGGAATTGGCTGCCATGGACACTTCGATTGCTTCTGTTTGTTTGCCAGTGTGAATCATGCTGTTGTGAGTATGACGGAAGGAGTATCCTTTTTTTCAGCCCCCTTTCCCAATCCTTTTGGGTACATAGCATGAATTGGAATCGAACTATGTATTTCTTCCACGTGTTCGTTTTGGAGTCATTTGTGTAATGTCTTGCAGAGTGGCAGCACCATTTAATGTACTTTTTTGTATGGTGGAATACCGTTCAAGCTTCTGAATATACCTTGCGTTGCATATTCAGTCTCCCACCAACGGACACTTGAATGAGTTCTACCTTTGAGCTATCGTGAATGTCACTATGAATATTTGTGTACCAGTTTTTGTTTGAATTATTAACAAATACATTACCATATATAAAAGAAGCCACAAGGACCTACTGTACAGTTTAGGAAACTATTAAATATCTTATGATGATGTATAATGCAAGAGAATCTCCAAAGGAATATATGAAAAGCACATAATAACCATGATATTTATTGTGCCAACACTATGAGTTATCATAGCACTACTCAACGTGTATTTATACATGTCACTAAAATATTCACATCTGTAAGGATATTATAAAAAATTATATAAAAAATCAAGAATTCAAACAGAGAATAAATAAACTTCCTGTCATTGCTCGTCATCATTTATACACTCATACTACCTGTAACACTCATTGTATAAGTGCTGGACTAGCAATTGACATTCTTGTAAACCAAGAGATTGTGAAGGTGTAAGGAAATATAGCTTATTGAATTCCTTAATGAAGGATTCTAGAACTCTATGTCCATGAAGTGAATGAAATTCCGTTTTACTGAGCCACATTCTTACTAGAGTGATGAGCCTCCACCCCACCCAACGTTAGTTCACAATGAAATCCTGCAGTCCTCTGGCCTCAATGTCTGCTTCCTGCTACCGAGAAAGAAAAGATGAGGAAGTCCTGACAAAACCGATGCTATTTTTCTTTTTCTGATTTGTATTTTATCGCAGGGCTTGGCAAAAAGAGGGCCCAACCTGTTTTTAGAGTTCCATCCCAAGGGTTCCTCCGGCATGTTCCCTATGTTGACAAACTGCTGATTATTTTCAACAAAGGACAATGATCTGCACTTGACTATCTGTTGCTTGAGCTGGAATAGCAGGCATCCCTTGAAGTGCAGTCGTTCATGCGGAAGTAGACATCCCTGAAGCAATAGTATAAGAGGAACACATTTATCATGTAGACATCGCATCCCATGCATTTGTAATAATTTTTCAGTTATACCCATCATCATCGGAGGAACTGACTTGTCCCAGTAATAACGAGAGGACCCAGTAGAATGGTTCCTTGACTTATGAGTACTTCCTATGAGTACCCTTATGAGTCCTTCTTCCAATGTTGTTTCTCCTAGTTTGGTCATGAACAGTAGAAGCTGATGGCAGTGGTCCTTGAAATGTATGTCGATTCCCAGGTGGCGCAGTTGATCAAGAAATACTCTGCCTACCAGTGCAGGAGGTGGAAGTGATGTGGGTTTGATCCCTGGTTCAGGAAGATAACAATTCATACACATGTTTTCTGGGAACCAGTTTGATACTCATGAGTTTTTTCTTCTGTATCCAGAAAAACAAATGCTGTTCAAGGACACTGAAAGAACCCTGATTTCGAAAATCAGATCTGTATTGTGAACAATGCTTCGATATCCGTGAGCCTATCATCCTTGTATTTCCCTCAGTGAAATATGTTGAGGAAAACTCTTCATTCGTGGTCTAGAGTCACGAAGAAGCTAAATAGCATTCATCCTTTACGTTGACAACTGTGAATCTAAATCTCCTGTGAATCCTATGTGACAACCACACATACCAACATGAGTTATTAGTATTATATCAATATTTTTAGTCCTATTGTATGTCAACTAAAAAAATCAATATCTAATTGTACATGAAGTCAAGACATAAAGTCAGTGCAAATACAAAATGTTCCATCCTTTGAGAAAGGGAGAAAAACATCTCTGTGCTTAGCCTATCGCATTTTTATGGATTAGATCCTTAAGTAGTTTATTCACCACACCCTATGAATGATTCACAAATCTTCAGAGAAGAAAGGGTCATTTCTCTTAAACAATGAGTAGTTCAACTCTTCTCAAAGCAAAGTCATAAGTGAGTCTAATTTTGCGTGAGCCCATGAAAACTCAGTGTTTTCATTATGCTTGTGCTTATGATGGGAGGAGGTCTGAGAAGGCGCTTCTGAAGGATTATTCATACCAGTCTTTCTCATATGTATGGAGTCTTTAAAGATCGAATCACCGAGGTGTTGCTTCTGCACTTGTACTAGGCTGAGCAGCAACATTCCCTTTCTCCCTAAGTGCAGTAGACGTCTGTCTTCTGTCTTCTGGAGTATGTATTGCTTGAGCTCACCACAGCCTAGTAGATGGAAATCGTCAGGATATTCTGGAAACCCTTTGGATTTCAGTCTGCTCAGGAGGTTACCACTGCTGCAAACCTCTGGATTTTACCACGCACTTTTAACAACCTCAGATGAAGGATACAAGTCAACATTCGTGACGGCCACGGGCTTCCATGGCCTATCCATGATTGTTGGCTTTGCTTTCATAATCATCCTGTTTCTTATACCAACTAAACTGTCACTGTATTTTTTCATGACCATTTTATCTTTGACGGTTTTTAGATCTATTATGGATTTTCCTATATATCTTCACTCATCGGTGAGGGTCTTCTGTTAGTAGTAGTTACGACAACTGACTTCCAGTCAGTTAGCTGTGGCAGAATAGAAAAAAGAATGACCCACTGTATATTATTCGTATTATGTATCAATATATTATTCGTTTTATTGTTTGCAGTCATCCACTTCCAAGTTTCCGAAATAAACTTTCAGAAAAATCACATCCTTTTGGAATGTCCGTTTGACTGAATAGGAGCACGGAAATGCTATTCCATAAAATTGTTTACAGTTTCCATTCCGTTCCTCCTGTTTGATGTAGATATTGGCCTTTGGTTCTATCACTAGCTTTGCAAGTAAAAAAATTCATTAGAGCTCGTATGGTAATTTTACTGTTAGCAATAAGTTTAGCATAAAATGAACACAGAAGAGGTTACAGTAGACCAAATATGAAAGTCAGTTGAAAAGAAAACATAGTGTTGAATGTTGACAGTAGGAATATAGTTATGAAGTTCCTTTATTATTATTCTATCCTTCCCGTTTCTTTTGCAGGGGTGTTAATGTACAGATTCCAGTCCTAGGGCTGGAGTGAAGAATAGTATCATGATTCTTGAGAGCAACTCTACTAAGTCTTCACGCTCATGTCACTCAAGGTTTTTTAATACCTATTATGTTAGTCGTGTTTGTAGTTTGTGAAGTCACATAAGTTGCATTCATTCAAGCAATAGTATCAAACAGCTATGGCATCGATTCTAGATGTGAATCGATATCGAATGTGAATCCATTTCACTGTGACAAGTGATTATTGTAGATATTCTATTCATGCCAGTAAGAAAGCTGTGCAGAAATAATATAATGTTTATGAAGAAAATAAGATTTGCTAATTTGTTGTATTATTCTATTTCTTTTCAACAGATTGAATGACAACAGGCTCCACTTTTCATTCACTTGTATGACTATGAGCAGTTTGACCAAGTTGAAGAAGATGACTCGTTTGTAGTCTTCCTCATCAGCTCATTCCATCTACTGGCTTTCAAATCATTTAGTACAGAGCTCACCGTCTAGGTGTTCATCCAGTGTTTTGTTTGCTTATCATGCAGGATCATTTTCAAAGGAAAAGTATGTGTGTATGAGTTAGAGCTCTGATCCCAAGAGTCCATGTAGAAGCTTCCCCTGAGAAGTGTATCGTTTTTGCACCAATGCTACTGAAACGTGTGAATGTGGTATACCACGCATCCCAGTAAGTGTCCAGAGCTTCACAGGCTGCTTCTTTGAAACGCCCAGTACTCATGACATTCCATTCATCTGAGGACTAAATATAGCCAACGTAGGCTGTGTTTGCCAAATAGACTTTGAAGTATTCTTCACACAGTCCTTCATCGACGCCAGTTTTCAGATCGAAGAAACCCTTGCTCCATGAAGTGTGTGAACACATATACTCATGTTTTGTTTGCGATTTTAAAGTCATTCTTCAGTTTTGTTGGAGGAATGGTTCTGTATATGCCCCGTGGATCCGCCAATCCACTGATGTTCATGTGTCTTGGGGCTTCCCAGGTGGTTCTAGTGGTAAAGAACATGCAGAACATACCCATGCAGGAGACATGGGAGGTATGGATTCGATCCCTGGGGCAGGAAGATCTCCTGAGGGAGAGCATGGCAACCCACTCCAGTATCCTTGCCTAGAGAATCTCATGGAGAGAGGAGCCTGGTGGGGCCTAGTCCATATGATCCCAAAGAGTTGGACACGATGTAAGTGACTTAGCACAGCACATGATTCATTGTCATAGCTAATAGAATGGAGATGACATAAAAAGAAGCACCAGCGGGCGAAAGTCAATGTCCATCACTTTTAAACTTTGGAATGTATTGTGATATTTTACATCCATGTTTGTATGACTTGATAGTTGGAGCATCGATGCATATGAAGGCCTGGTTGTGTTCTATGTATGTTGTGGGAAGATATATTTGTATGTGGTTTGACATATGGGTCCCATTTCATTCGTAGGCATATCCATACTCATCACTTATCATCATTTTTTTGGAAAAGACCATTGTTTGGAAAGGTTGTTGTCTAACCATGAAAGATGCTTGAATTCTTGGGCTCCTTAGAGGAAGAATTCAACCCGGGCCCAGTGAGGAGGCTTGATCACTCAGAGCTTTTGTGTCCCAACGTTTTATTAAAGTATAAAAGAGAGAAAGCTTCTGACATAGACATCAGAAGGGGGCAGAAAGAGTGCCCCCTACTCATCTTTGGCTGGATGTTATCTAGCTACTAGCAGTCTACTCATTAGAGAAAGGAATGGCAGCAGACCCCTCCCCCACAAGATATATGGAGATGACCGTGGCACCAGGTGAGTCATCCTGGGCCATGAAACGATTGATATGAGCAGATGGGTAGCTTCATTCACATAGATCAGGAGAACCATGTATGAGTAACGCATATTGGTTTGTCAAGTCAGTTCTGAGCCTTTAGGCAGAACCTACTTGAACACAGAGTCTCGGGTAAATGCATAGTACATTCACATAGCTCAAGGCAAACCTTTCCATAAGAAAAATGCCTTGGTCAGCTCAAAGTATGAGAAAAGTGAAGTTCAGGTGGAACCAGGTGTCATTATAGCAAGACAGAATTGTAAGGGAAAACCTCTTTTTAAATTTGTATCGAGAAGGGGAAAAAAGATAACAGCTTGTTTCCTCCTGCCTCGGAAGTGACAGATAACAACTGTCTGACACTAGCACCCCATTTCCTCCCTTTGGAGACCCCTGGCCTTCCTGGCTGTTACCCTCTCAGTTTCATTCATTGAGTGTTTTCTGCCTCGTGAAACATTGGGCATAGCAGTATGTGTTTATTTAGGGGTATTTCATCGAATTTCATTGAAATGCATATGTGAATGAGAAAGTTTGACATGCTGTTGCTTTGTATACCGATTGGGAAATGTGAGTCTCCAAGTTTAATTTAGTTTTTCATGTTCATTTTTCTTTTTAGGGGTACAAAGAAAACTAATAAGACTGTTAAGATCAGCTTTCGTATTTTTTGCCAAATATGAATTGAGATCACATCGATCGGAGATGAGTCTGTGCATGAAAGCCCTAATAACTAATGTGAATTGACTTCACTACCATGGCATGTTTTCATATCTATTGAGGATTTAGTTCATGTATTTCGATTTTAACTTTCTGTCTTACAGCCTTGTTTGTAGATCAAAGCTATTTGAAAGTGTCATCTGGTTTTCAATGGCTTGTGAGGTTACTCATGAGTGGTTTATAAAACCGAATGGATTGTACGTAGCCATACTTTGTTGTCATTCTATGAATTTGAAGAATGTCTGAAGAATGTCTGCAGTTATGCCTTAAAGATTCATACAATTGATGTCCAATATTTATCTCAATAGACTTGCTTTCAATTTGTAGTTTCCTATGCGTATGTCTTTCTTTATGGATTTGGGTAGAAGTCGTATTGGAACACTGAAAAATCTGTGATATCAGCCGTGCTGACCTTCTTTCCGGTGGTCATCATTAAGATTTTCACGCTCACTGTCACTTTGTGCAATGCTATGGATCCTAGTGGAAACAGGTGCCGTTCATCCTACTTTTGTGAAGATTGAACTCATCGTAGAAAGTGGAATTTGTTGAAATATTTATGGTATCAATATATCCTGTATATATAATTACCCAGATTACGGGTGCGTATTTGATTGCTAAGTTATAAAATGTATGAGATAGATGTGATCCATCAATGGCGATTGGATACGTGGTGGAGAGGTATTTTGGTGATGCAAGAGATTTAAATGATGTGATCAGAGTATGTATATCCCTTTTATGTGGATAATGGGTCTTGGATCGATGTTTGAAACATTCCAACCTTGTCTTTTGTTATGCATGGGAAGTGTCAAAAACAAAGACGATGCAGGTACCTACTTCAAGGGTAAGTATAGGGTTGAGGGCGTGACTATGAAGTGGGTTAGGGTTAGGATGTGGATAGGGTGTCGGGTGAGGGAAGGGTTAAGGTTACAGTGTGCAGAACAGCCCCCAAACTTGTTAGGGTGAGGGGTGAGGCATGAGGGTTAGGGTGAGGGGTGAGGGTGAGGGTAAGGCTTCAAGGTGAGGGTGAGGGTAAGGGTTCAGGGTGAGGGTGAGGGTGTGGGTGAGGGCGAGGGTAAGGGATCGGGGTGAGGGTTCAGGGTGAAGGTGTGGGTCTCACATCTGATAAACGATTGCACTCCAAATATACCCTTCACTTCCCTGGAACAGAGCTCTCACTGTTGGAGCCCTTGGCAGTGTGCAACCCACCAGCCCCTAAGCCCTCCCCCAGGACGCCTGGTACCTAAGTGCAAAGGAAAGGCAGGAGAGGAGCTGAGGCCAGGAAGGTGCCAGTGGCGTCTCCCAGCCTCGTGCAGCCTGCTCCTTCCTGGGCAGGAAGTCTAGAAGCCAGGCAGGTCTGGGCAAGGCTCGCCCCAGGCAGAACAGCCTCGCGCAAGGAACTCTGCCAGATCAGGGCTCTCAGCGGAGCTGGAGCTCTGCCATACTGGAGGCGCACTCGGCTCCACCCCAGCAAGGCTTGCAGCAGCACGCGACTGGGCTGTCTCCTCTTCCCCGGAGGAGGCTCCCTTCCACTTGTGCTGTGCACTCGGCTTCCAGGCGGAGCCATACCTCGCCTCCTGCAGGTCTTGGCTCAGGGGTTACTTCCCCTGAGCTGGGGTTGTGGGCGGGAACCCAGACACGCAGGGGCAGGCCCCAACAACCTGCACACAGCTCTGCTGGGGAGAAGAGCATTAGGGAACCTATGTCTTTCAGGCAAATGATGGGAGACCAAAAGTGAGTCGCCAGGCTGCTGGCTGCAGACACCACCCAGGGGGCACTGGGTGCATGGTGCTCTCAATGTGGCGCTGAGTCTGGACAGCCAAGCAACAGCTGAAGGAGCTCTGCAGATGCCCTTCCCTTCCCGCCGACAGAGCTCTCAGTGCTGGAGCCCTTGGAAGTGTGGAACTCAGCGATCCCTAAGCCCTCCCAAACATATGTCTCTGCTGGGGAGGAGAGTGCTAGGGAACCTACCTGTGTGAGGCAGCTTCTGGGCGCCCGCAGAGTCAGCATCTGGGTGTGCGGGGCGGCAGACACCAGTCAGGGGCCCTGGGAGACTGGTACTCTTCGTGCTGCACTAAGTCTGGGCGGCCAAGCAACCGCTGGAGGAGCCCTGCAGTTGCCCTTCCATTCCCTCTGACAGAGCTCTCACTGCTGGAGCCCTTGGCAGTGGGCAACCAACCAGCCCCAAAGCCCTCCCCAAGGACTCTTGGAACCTAAGTACAAAGGAAAGGCAGGAGCAGAGGTGAAGACAGAAAGGCGCGAGTGGCATCTCCCAGGCTCGAGCTGCCTGCTTCGTCCAGGGGAGGGAGCCTAAAAGCAGGGCAAGTCTGGGCAAGGCTCGCGCACATAAGAGCAGCCACGCACCAGGAACCCTGCCAGATCGGGCCTCTAAGCAGAGCTAGAGCTCTGCCGTATTGGAGGCGCACTTGGCTGCGTGCAAGCAGGGCTTTCAGCTTGTCGGGACTGGGCTGCCTCCTCTTCCCCCGTGGAGGCTCGCTTCCATGCTGGCTGTGCACTCGCCTATCAGGCGGGGGCTCAGGGCTCCTCCAGCAGGTCTTGCCTCAGGGGCTGCTTCCCCTGAGTTGGGGCTGTGGGCGGGAACCCAGACACGCAGGATCAGCACAGAAACACCTGCACATGTCTCTGCTGGGGAGGAGAGTGCTAGGGAAGCTACGTCTGTCATACACTGTCTCGGCGCCCACGGACTCAGCCTCCGGGTGTGCGGGGCTGAAGACCCCAGCCAGGGTCCCTGGGAGCCTGGTGCTCTCCGTGCGGCGCTGAGTCTGGGAGGCCAAGCAACCGCTGGAAGAGCCCTGCAGTTGCCCTTCCCTTCCCTCTGACAGAGCTCTCACTGCTGGAGCCCTTAGCAGTGTGCAACCCACCAGCCCCTAAGCCCTCCCCCAGGACGCCTGGCACCTAAGTGCAAAGGAAAGGCAGGAGAGGAGCTGAGGCAAGGTAGGAACCAGTGGCGTCTCCAGGCTCGGGCAACCTGCTCCTCCCTAGGGAGGGAGACTAAATGCAAGGCAAGTCTGGGCAAGGCTCGACCCCAGCAGAGCTGCCTCGCGCTGGGAAATCTGCCTGATCGGGGCTCTGAGCAGAGCTAGAGCTCTGCCGAACTGGAGGTGCACTTAGATCCGTGCAAGCAGGGCTTTCCGCTTGACGGGGCTGGGCTGCCTCCTCTTCCCCCGAGGAGGCTCGCTTCCCTGCTGGCTGTGCTCTCGCCTATCAGGCGGGGGCGCAGGGCTCCTCCAGCAGGTCTTGCCTCAGGGGCTGCTTCCCCTGAGTTGGGGCTGTGGGCGGGAACCCAGACACGCAGGATCAGGCCCCAACCACCTGCACATGTCTCTGCTGGGGAGGAGAGTGCTAGGGAACCTACGTCTGACACACACTTTCTAGGCACCCACGGAGTCAGCCTCTGGGAGTGTGGGGCTGCAAAACCCAGCCAGGGGCCCTTGGAACCTAGTGCTCTCCGTGAGGGGGTTACTCTGGGCGGCCAAGCAACCGCTGAAGGAGCCCTGGTGTTGCCCTTCGCTTCCCTCTGACAGAGCTCTCACTGCTGGAGCCCTTGGCAGTGTGCAACCCACCAGCCCTAAGCCCTCCTTAAGGAGGACTGGGACCTAAGTCCAAAGGCAAGGCAGGATTGGAGCTGAGGCAAGGAAGGCGCCAGTGGCGTCTCCCAGGCTCCTGCTGCCTGCTCCTTCCTGGGGAGGCAGCCTAAAAGCAAGGCAAGTCTGGGCAAGGCTAGCCCCAGCAGAGCAGACTCCCGCCAGGAACTCTGCCAGATCGGGGGTCTGAGCAGAGCTAGAGCTCTTCCGTACTGGAGGCGCACTTAGCTCCGTTCAAGCAGGGCTTTCCGCTTGACGGGGCTGGGCTGCCTCCTCTTCCCCCGAGGAGGCTCGCTTCCCTGCTGGCTGTGCTCTCGCCTATCAGGCAGGCGCGCTGGGCTCCTACAGCAGGTCTTGCCTCAGGGGCTGCTTCCCCTGAGTTGCGACTGTGGGCGGGAACCCAGACACGCAGGATCAGGCCTCAACCACCTGCACATGTCTCTGCTGGGGAGGAGAGTGCTAGGGAACCTACGTCTGTCACACACTTTCTAGGCAAGCACGGAGTCAGCCTCTGGGAGTGTGGGGCTGCAAAACCCAGCCAGGGGCACTTGGAACCTGGTGCTCTCCGTGCGGCGCTTAGTCTGGGCGGCCAAGCAACCGCTGAAGGAGCCCTGCTGTTGCCCTTCGCTTCCCTCTGACCGAGCTCTCACTGCTGGAGCCCTTGGCAGTGTGCAACCCACCAGCCCCTAAGCCCTCCCCCAGGACGCCTGGCACCTAAGTGCAAAGGAAAGGCAGGAGAGGAGCTGAGGCCAGGAAGGTGCCAGTGGCGTCTCCCAGCCTCGTGCAGCCTGCTCCTTCCTGGGCAGGAAGTCTAGAAGCCAGGCAGGTCTGGGCAAGGCTCGCCCCAGGCAGAACAGCCTCGCGCAAGGAACTCTGCCAGATCAGGGCTCTCAGCGGAGCTGGAGCTCTGCCATACTGGAGGCGCACTCGGCTCCACCCCAGCAAGGCTTGCAGCAGCACGCGACTGGGCTGTCTCCTCTTCCCCGGAGGAGGCTCCCTTCCACTTGTGCTGTGCACTCGGCTTCCAGGCGGAGCCATACCTCGCCTCCTGCAGGTCTTGGCTCAGGGGTTACTTCCCCTGAGCTGGGGTTGTGGGCGGGAACCCAGACACGCAGGGGCAGGCCCCAACAACCTGCACACAGCTCTGCTGGGGAGAAGAGCATTAGGGAACCTATGTCTTTCAGGCAAATGATGGGAGACCAAAAGTGAGTCGCCAGGCTGCTGGCTGCAGACACCACCCAGGGGGCACTGGGTGCATGGTGCTCTCAATGTGGCGCTGAGTCTGGACAGCCAAGCAACAGCTGAAGGAGCTCTGCAGATGCCCTTCCCTTCCCGCCGACAGAGCTCTCAGTGCTGGAGCCCTTGGAAGTGTGGAACTCAGCGATCCCTAAGCCCTCCCAAACATATGTCTCTGCTGGGGAGGAGAGTGCTAGGGAACCTACCTGTGTGAGGCAGCTTCTGGGCGCCCGCAGAGTCAGCATCTGGGTGTGCGGGGCGGCAGACACCAGTCAGGGGCCCTGGGAGACTGGTACTCTTCGTGCTGCACTAAGTCTGGGCGGCCAAGCAACCGCTGGAGGAGCCCTGCAGTTGCCCTTCCATTCCCTCTGACAGAGCTCTCACTGCTGGAGCCCTTGGCAGTGGGCAACCAACCAGCCCCAAAGCCCTCCCCAAGGACTCTTGGAACCTAAGTACAAAGGAAAGGCAGGAGCAGAGGTGAAGACAGAAAGGCGCGAGTGGCATCTCCCAGGCTCGAGCTGCCTGCTTCGTCCAGGGGAGGGAGCCTAAAAGCAGGGCAAGTCTGGGCAAGGCTCGCGCACATAAGAGCAGCCACGCACCAGGAACCCTGCCAGATCGGGCCTCTAAGCAGAGCTAGAGCTCTGCCGTATTGGAGGCGCACTTGGCTGCGTGCAAGCAGGGCTTTCAGCTTGTCGGGACTGGGCTGCCTCCTCTTCCCCCGTGGAGGCTCGCTTCCCATGCTGGCTGTGCACTCGCCTATCAGGCGGGGGCTCAGGCTCCTCCAGCAGGTCTTGCCTCAGGGGCTGCTTCCCCTGAGTTGGGGCTGTGGGCAGGAACCCAGACACGCAGGATCAGCCAGCAACCACCTGCACATGTCTCTGCTGGGGAGGAGAGTGCTAGGGAAGCCTACGTCGGTCATACACTGTCTGGGCACCCAAGGACTCAGCCTCCGGTCCAATGTCGTGCCGGGGGCTGAAAACCCCAGCCAAAGCGGACCTGGAGCTCCTGCGTGCTCTCGCCGTGCACCGTATTACTAGATCTCTCTCCTGGT
>NW_017189957.1:0-20811 GCF_001704415.2 Capra hircus | reverse complement strand
GTTATCTTTTTTCCCCTTCTTGATACAAATTTAAAAAGAGGTTTTCCCTTACAATTCTGTCTTGCTATAATGACACCTGGTTCCACCTGAACTTCACTTTTCTCATACTTTGAGCTGACCAAGGCATTTTTCTTATGGAAAGGTTTGCCTTAAGCTATGTGAATGTACATGCATTTACCCGAGACTCTGTGTTCAAGTAGGTTCTGCCTAAAGACTTGACAAACCAATATGCGTTACTCATACATGGTTCTCCTGATCTATGTGAATGAAGCTACCCATCTGCTCATATCAATCGTTTCATGGCCCAGGATGACTCACCTGGTGCCACGGTCATCTCCATATATCTTGTGGGGGAGGGGTCTGCTGCCATTCCTTTCTCTAATGAGTAGACTGCTAGTAGCTAGATAACATCCAGCCAAAGATGAGTAGGGGGCACTCTTTCTGCCCCCTTCTGATGTCTATGTCAGAAGCTTTCTCTCTTTTATACTTTAATAAAACGTTGGGACACAAAAGCTCTGAGTGATCAAGCCTCCTCACTGGCCCCGGGTTGAATTCTTCCTCTAAGGAGCCCAAGAATTCAAGCATCTTTCTTTCATGGTTAGACAACAACCTTTCCAAACAATGGTCTTTTCCAAAAAAATGATGATAAGTGATGAGTATGGATATGCCTACGAATGAAATGGGACCCATATGTCAAACCACATACAAATATATCTTCCCACAACATACATAGAACACAACCAGGCCTTCATATGCATCGATGCTCCAACTATCAAGTCATACAAACATGGATGTAAAATATCACAATACATTCCAAAGTTTAAAAGTGATGGATATTGACTTTCGCCCACTGGTGCTTCTTTTTATGTCATCTCCATTCTATTAGCTATGACAATGAATCATGTGCTGTGCTAAGTCACTTACATCGTGTCCAACTCTTTGGGATCATATGGACTAGGCCCCACCAGGCTCCTCTCTCCATGAGATTCTCTAGGCAAGGATACTGGAGTGGGTTGCCATGCTCTCCCTCAGGAGATCTTCCTGCCCCAGGGATCGAATCCATACCTCCCATGTCTCCTGCATGGGTATGTTCTGCATGTTCTTTACCACTAGAACCACCTGGGAAGCCCCAAGACACATGAACATCAGTGGATTGGCGGATCCACGGGGCATATACAGAACCATTCCTCCAACAAAACTGGAAGAATGACTTTAAAATCGCAAACAAAAACATGAGTATATGTGTTCACACACTTCATGGAGCAAGGGTTTCTTCGATCTGAAAACTTGGCGTCGATGAAGGACTGTGTGAAGAATACTTCAAAGTCTATTTGGCAAACACAGCCTACGTTGGCTATATTTAGTCCTCAGATGAATGGAATGTCATGAGTACTGGGCGTTTCAAAGAAGCAGCCTGTGAAGCTCTGGACACTTATTGGGATGCGTGGTATACCACATTCACACGTTTCAGTAGCATTGGTGCAAAAACGATACACTTCTCAGGGGAAGCTTCTACATGGACTCTTGGGATCAGAGCTCTAACTCATACACACATACTTTTCCTTTGAAAATGATCCTGCATGATAAGCAAACAAAACACTGGATGAACACCTAGACGGTGAGCTCTGTACTAAATGATTTGAAAGCCAGTAGATGGAATGAGCTGATGAGGAAGACTACAAACGAGTCATCTTCTTCAACTTGGTCAAACTGCTCATAGTCATACAAGTGAATGAAAAGTGGAGCCTGTTGTCATTCAATCTGTTGAAAAGAAAGAGAATAATACAACAAATTAGCAAATCTTATTTTCTTCATAAACATTATATTATTTCTGCACAGCTTTCTTACTGGCATGAATAGAATATCTGCAATAATCACTTGTCACAGTGAAATGGATTCACATTCGATATCGATTCACATCTAGAATTGATGCCATAGCTGTTTGATACTATTGCTTGAGTGAATGCAACTTATGTGACTTCACAAACTACAAACACGACTAACATAATAGGTATTAAAAAACCTTGAGTGACATGAGCGTGAAGACTTAGTAGAGTTGCTCTCAAGAATCATGATACTATTCTTCACTCCAGCCATAGGACTGGAATCTGTACATTAACACCCCTGCAAAAGAAACGGGAAGGATAGAATAATAATAAAGGAACTTCATAACTATATTCCTACTGTCAACATTCAACACTATGTTTTCTTTTCAACTGACTTTCATATTTGGTCTACTGTAACCTCTTCTGTGTTCATTTTATGCTAAACTTATTGCCAACAGTAAAATTACCATATGAGCTCTAATGAATTTTTTTACTTGCAAAGCTAGTGATAGAACCAAAGGCCAATATCTACATCAAACAGGAGGAATGGAATGGAAACTGTAAACAATTTTATGGAATAGCATTTCCGTGCTCCTATTCAGTCAAACGGACATTCAAAAGGATGTGATTTTTCTGAAAGTTTATTTCGGAAACTTGGAAGTGGATGACTGCAAACAATAAAACGAATAATATATTGATACATAATACGAATAATATACAGTGGGTCATTCTTTTTTCTATTCTGCCACAGCTAACTGACTGGAAGTCAGTTGTCGTAACTACTACTAACAGAAGACCCTCACCGATGAGTGAAGATATATAGGAAAATCCATAATAGATCTAAAAACCGTCAAAGATAAAATGGTCATGAAAAAATACAGTGACAGTTTAGTTGGTATAAGAAACAGGATGATTATGAAAGCAAAGCCAACAATCATGGATAGGCCATGGAAGCCCGTGGCTGTCACGAGTGTTGACTTGTATCCTTCATCTGAGGTTGTTAAAAGTGCGTGGTAAAATCCAGAGGTTTGCAGCAGTGGTAACCTCCTGAGCAGACTGAAATCCAAAGGGTTTCCAGAATATCCTGACGATTTCCATCTACTAGGCTGTGGTGAGCTCAAGCAATACATACTCCAGAGGACAGAAGACAGACGTCTACTGCACTTAGGGAGAAAGGGAATGTTGCTGCTCAGCCTAGTACAAGTGTAGAAGCAACACCTCGGTGATTCGATCTTTAAAGACTCCATACATATGAGAAAGACTGGTATGAATAATCCTTCAGAAGCGCCTTCTCAGACCTCCTCCCATCATAAGCACAAGCATAATGAAAACACTGAGTTTTCATGGGCTCACGCAAAATTAGACTCACTTATGACTTTGCTTTGAGAAGAGTTGAACTACTCATTGTTTAAGAGAAATGACCCTTTCTTCTCTGAAGACTTGTGAATCATTCATAGGGTGTGGTGAATAAACTACTTAAGGATCTAATCCATAAAAATGCGATAGGCTAAGCACAGAGATGTTTTTCTCCCTTTCTCAAAGGATGGAACATTTTGTATTTGCACTGACTTTATGTCTTGACTTCATGTACAATTAGATATTGATTTTTTTAGTTGACATACAATAGGACTAAAAATATTGATATAATACTGATAACTCATGTTGGTATGTGTGGTTGTCACATAGGATTCACAGGAGATTTAGATTCACAGTTGTCAACGTAAAGGATGAATGCTATTTAGCTTCTTCGTGACTCTAGACCACGAATGAAGAGTTTTCCTCAACATATTTCACTGAGGGAAATACAAGGATGATAGGCATAATACTATGCTTCGACTCACGGATATCGAAGCATTGTTCACAATACAGATCTGATTTTCGAAATCAGGGTTCTTTCAGTGTCCTTGAACAGCATTTGTTTTTCTGGATACAGAAGAAAAAACTCATGAGTATCAAACTGGTTCCCAGAAAACATGTGTATGAATTGTTATCTTCCTGAACCAGGGATCAAACCCACATCACTTCCACCTCCTGCACTGGTAGGCAGAGTATTTCTTGATCAACTGCGCCACCTGGGAATCGACATACATTTCAAGGACCACTGCCATCAGCTTCTACTGTTCATGACCAAACTAGGAGAAACAACATTGGAAGAAGGACTCATAAGGGTACTCATAGGAAGTACTCATAAGTCAAGGAACCGTTCTACTGGGTCCTCTCGTTATTACTGGGACAAGTCAGTTCCTCCGATGATGATGGGTATAACTGAAAAATTATTACAAATGCATGGGATGCGATGTCTACATGATAAATGTGTTCCTCTTATACTATTGCTTCAGGGATGTCTACTTCCGCATGAACGACTGCACTACAAGGGATGCCTGCTATTCCAGCTCAAGCAACAGATAGTCAAGTGCAGATCATTGTCCTTTGTTGAAAATAATCAGCAGTTTGTCAACATAGGGAACATGCCGGAGGAACCCTTGGGATGGAACTCTAAAAACAGGTTGGGCCCTCTTTTTGCCAGGCCCTGCGATAAAATACAAATCAGAAAAAGAAAAATAGCATCGGTTTTGTCAGGACTTCCTCATCTTTTCTTTCTCGGTAGCAGGAAGCAGACATTGAGGCCAGAGGACTGCAGGATTTCATTGTGAACTAACGTTGGGTGGGGTGGAGGCTCATCACTCTAGTAAGAATGTGGCTCACTAAAACGGAATTTCATTCACTTCATGGACATAGAGTTCTAGAATCCTTCATTAAGGAATTCAAGAAGCTATATTTCCTTACACCTTCACAATCTCTTGGTTTACAAGAATGTCAATTGCTAGTCCAGCACTTATACAATGAGTGTTACAGGTAGTATGAGTGTATAAATGATGACGAGCAATGACAGGAAGTTTATTTATTCTCTGTTTGAATTCTTGAGTTTTTATATAATTTTTTATAATATCCTTACAGATGTAAATATTTTAGTGACATGTATAAATACACGTTGAGTAGTGCTATGATAACTCATAGTGTTGCCACAATAAATATCATGGTTATTATGTGCTTTTCATATATTCCTTTGGAGATTCTCTTGCATTACACATCATCATAAGATATTTAATAGTTTCCTAAACTGTACAGTAGGTCCTTGTGGCTTCTTTTATATATGGTAATGTATTTGTTAATAATTCAAACAAAAACTGGTACACAAATATTCATAGTGACATTCACAATAGCTCAAAGGTAGAACTCATTCAAGTGTCCGTTGGTGGGAGACTGAATATGCAACGCAAGGTATATTCAGAAGCTTGAACGGTATTCCACCATACAAAAAAGTACATTAAATGGTGCTGCCACTCTGCAAGACATTACACAAATGACTCCAAAACGAACACGTGGAAGAAATACATAGTTCGATTCCAATTCATGCTATGTACCCAAAAGGATTGGGAAAGGGGGCTGAAAAAAATGGATACTCCTTCCGTCATACTCACAACAGCATGATTCACACTGGCAAACAAACAGAAGCAATCGAAGTGTCCATGGCAGCCAATTCCATAAACAAACTGTGGTATACACACAATGGAATCTGATTCGGCCCTTCAAAGTCAGTAATTCTGACAATGCGACAATGTGGACAAACCTTATGGTCATTAGATTAAGTGAAATAAACCAGACCAAAAAAAGACAAACGTTCTGTGATTCCGCTCATATGAGATATCCAAACAAGTCAAATCTGTCAGAAATAGCAGAAAGTGATTCCGACCGATCGAAAAGAGTTCATGTTTCATGGACCTCAGTTTCCCTTGGAAAAACTGACTTCCCATCATATCTCCAAAACCAATTAGACAAATAACTGGAAGCTATATCCAGTCAAATGAATGTAGACATAATGTTACAGTGTACACCAAACTCACTCAAACTTCTCAACAGACAAAAGGCAAAACTGTATCTGTGGCACCTCAGCTTAGCTTAAAACTGTATCTACGGTACCTCACTTCTGCTTATAAAATTTAACAACAACAACAACACACTAAAGGCTATCCAAAAAAGGATAGAAAACACATATAACATCAACTTTAAAAAATTAGAAATTGAAACGGTGAAAAACCTTATTCACAAAACTTAAACACAAGCCACAGGAAACTATATTTATAAAATAGATATCTGATAAAGGATTGTTCTCCAAATATACCAAAAAATCTAGAACAATCTCATAAAATATGTATACACCTAAACACCTGGCCTACAAAAATATAAAGATAGTAAATAAGCCTATCAAAAAGACTCAAAACCACATAGCATTAGGAAATGACAAACTAAAATAACAGTGAGGTAGCACTGCACACCTATTAGATCCAGTCAACTCAAGAAAAGGGGGTAGGGCACAGCTTCTCCGGTGGCTCAGTGGTAAAGAATCTGCCTGACAATGCAAGACACTCTAGTTCGATCCCTTACCCCAGAAGATCCCACAAGCCACAGAGAAACATAGCTGGATTTTTCCACAGCTAAACAAGGCTCACCTGTGACCTGAATCCTTCATGTCCAGCACTTACTAAACAGCTTTGAAAACATGTCCAGACAAAAAAGGATCGCATGATTATATACAACAGCTCGACTTGGAATCACTACAAACTTTCAAATATCAGGATGTCTTCAGTAGATGACAGTGTAAACAAATGGGGATACATGCAAAGTGAAGGGGAGCAAATGCTACCACAAAATATACCACCTCAGCATGAGGATTAGTTGGACCCAATTAACTTTTATTTTTTTAGAGGACACATGATCATCTCTGAAACCCAAGTTCAAGACAGCTCTTCTGTGAGTCACATTTACCAGAGAAATCTCATTTCAAAGGAATCCTCTCTATATGCCAGATAGAAGGATGAGACACAGTCTTTTGAAACTCTTTTTTCTTTTCTATCGATAGGGAAAGCTAAGCCGTAAATCTGCACAGCCACCATACCCTTCCTTTCCTTTGGTTGTATTTTTTTAAATATTTGTTTCTGTTTTCATTTGGCTGCGCCAGGTCAACCTTCATTGAGGCAAGCCAGATATTTAGCTACAGCATGCAAATTCTCTGTTGTGGCATGGGAGATCTAGTTCTTGGATCAGGAAATGAACCTGGGCCTCCTTCTTTGGGAGTGTCCAGTCTCAGCCACTGGACCACCAGGAAGTGCCTGTTTTGTTTTCAGATGAAGATGGAATCTAAGGTGATATCTTGGGCCATTTCAGTCACTGACTCAGTTTCCTGAGTTTGTCCAAAGCACGCACAAGGTGCACATTATTAAACTGGTTTGCAAAACAAGAAAAGGTTGTCTGCTACAACACTGTATGCTTACAAATATCTAAATGGTAAATGGCATAGTATTGATTTTTCATTACTATGGGGGGAGAAAGAATGCAGGATTCATACATGTTACAACACGAATAAATATTCAAACCATCTTCAGTGAAAAAAAAATCCACATAGAAAAGGCCACCCAGAACCCTTATTCACCATGTCTGCTTTCAATCCATCAAGTTTGTCCAAATAACTGAAAATCTCAGTAACACTCTAAATAAAGAAAAAAGGATGAAGATGGAAACAAAAGATATATTCATACACTTGAACATTGCAAAGTGGAAGTGGGGCGGTGGATTACATTATAACGTAGATACCATATGATTTCCTGATTTTGGAGATTATGTGCTGGTTCTGCAGAAGGTACCCATTTTGGATAAAACACATAGAGTCTTTTAGATGATGTGGCAAATGCTAGCACTTGTTCCCATTGCTAGGCATTTTCTGTACATTTTAAATGACTGGAAAGTATACTAGGTTTCAAAACAACCATGTCAATACCACAAAAGAAATTTAGAGTAGACAGGCAGGAAGCTTTCTGATACAGGCCAAGACTTACCCAGACGAAGTTCAAGGGAAGCTGCGATGCTCACTGCCCTTGAAGGAGTCCACGTGGAATGAAGAAGTACTGTGGGAAGTCTCTTAGTAACCACCATGTCTTGGGTCCTCTGGATGACCTACTGCAGGAGAAACAGATGTTACAGATAAAACGTTCCACATCACTTCACAAAATGTTGTTAGACTACTTTCAGTAAAGCTGAATCATTTGGGATCAATTTACAATCATATAATAGACTACCATTTACAGTCCAAAAATCACTTGCATTTCTAGACACTCATAACAATCAGAAAAAAAAATTAAGAAACTCCCACTTAAATAAAACATCTAGCAACAAACTTAATCAAGAACATAAAAGACCAGTAGTCAGAAAACTAGAAAGCACTGATAAAGAAACCAAAGAAAACACAAATACACAGAAAACTATTCCACGCTCATGCACTGGAACAATGAGGAATTAAAAGGTCCATTCCAACCAAAGTCATCAACAAATACACGGACTGCAATCACAAAATAACATTCAATGGCATTTTTCACAGAAATAGAAATATTCCTCATATTAGACTGCTACTGTTGACCAGGACCTTAAACGGCCAAAAAGACTCTGAGAAAGAGGAACACAGCTGGAGGCATCTTCCTATCCCTCTTCAAACTACATCACGGAGCTGTAGTGACCACCACAGTGAGGAACTGGCAGGAACACAGACACATGGACTCCAGGAGAGAATAGAGAGCCCAGAAACGAACCCACATGTACATGGTCAGTTCCTGAAAATCAAACCAGGAACGAGCGAAGAGGAAAGGACAGTCTTCTCAAGAAACAGTGACAGGAAAACGGCCACCTACACGGAAGAACATCAGTGTTCATCCTCTACATCATCTAACGCAAATCGAACTGAAAACCCACCGCTTTGCACACGGAGCTCTTTCCCCCTGAGTCCTCCGAGATGGACCTCCAGTCAGCCCTCAGCTGGACACAGGAAACGTCTACTCCGTCCTCATTTTTCGCTCTTGCAGCGCCTCCCTGCTGGTGGGCACTGAGGCAACCCTGCTCCTCTCAGCCTGGATGCAGCCCTGTTATCCAGAAGCCTGAGCCCTGATGGTCCTGAGGAGACAAAGCTCCCGCCAGCTGCTCACGGGGCAGAGCCTAAAGGCAAAGCGTCCTGCGCCCGCGGGTCAGAGGGGGCTTTGGCGCCCCCCTGCGGGCCACAGGAGAAGAGCGGGCAGCCCGGCGCTCACAGACCTCAGAGGGCTCACCCAGAAGCAGCTCTGCTGCGAGCACTCAGACTGGAAGCCCAAACTGAAATGGAGCAGAATAGCTCCATGACCCTCCGCAAAACATGGCTAAGGAACAATCAGAGCCTGTATGGAATGCAGCCATAAAAAGGAACACATGTGAGTTTGTTCTAATAAAGGGGAGGGAAGTCAGTCAAAGAGAGAAAAACATGGAATCTAGAAGGATGGTACTGACGAGTCTGTTCACAGAGCAGCAATGGAGGTGCAGACATAGAGAACAGACTTACAGACGAGGGTGGGGAACAAGAGGGAGAGGGTGAGATGAATGGAGAGAGCAGCATGGATGCAGGTACACCAACCTTTGTAAATAGACAACCAATGGGAATTTGCTGTATGATTCAGGGAACTCAAACTGGGGCTCAGTAGTAACCTAGAGAGGTGGGAATGCGTGCGAGGTGGGAGGGAGATTCCAGAGCAAGAGGACATAGGTACACCTATGGTCAATTCATGTGGATGTATGACAAATCAAACCAATATTGTAAAGCAATGATCAATCAACTAAAAAGAAATAACTGTTTAAAAAAATATGAACATACACACAAACTTTGCAACAAGGTAACTCCATTTTAAAAACTATTGAAATTTTAGAAAACTACAAACGTTCTACATGACCTTCGGTCTGGTGATCAGGTCTAACATACACAAAACAAGCCAACTTACCCAATTATGAATACAAATGAGTTAACACATTGCCTTTTATCATTTCATACATTTACCCTGTGGAGGACCTTACTCGAGAGAACCAAAAAGAAACTGCTAAATGAACCACGGACCACCCACCCTGGCCAGGCAACAGAGAAAAGAAAACACTTGCAGGAGTCATCTCACAACAGGAGGTCCTGGGAAGGAACAAGGAACGAACAAGCTACCACCAACCAGAATTCTGGAGAGGTCAGGAGATGGGAGGCTCCAGTTCAGAGGTCCTACCAACCTCCCAGGATGCACTTCGCTGGAATCCATCTCGGCTGAGTGATGCGTGTGCCCCCAAGAAGGATCCCAATTCAGAATGCCTGGCAAGAGACAAACCAGAAATGAACCCGATGACCATAAAACCTGAGAGTGCGAGCCACGTGACAGAGTGGTTCTCTCCGTTTCCCTCACCCTCCTGCCCTCCACCCCGGCAGCCCTTCCCAATGAAGCCTCTCGCTTGGACAGCACTCCTCTCCTCAGACAACTCATTGCCCAGTGTCAGACAAGAACTCACTCTCAAGCCCTGGAAGGGAACCCCCTTCCTTCATCAAAAGCAATATCCAGGAGAAAAGAGCTTCCAAACGCTATCTTGCAGAGAAGGAAATCAGACAAGGCAATGGCAGCCCGCTCCAGTACCATTGCCTGGAGAATCCCACGGACAGAGGAGCCTGGTAGGCTGCAACCCCGGGGTCACTAAGAGTCGGACACGACTTCACTGAGTGACTTCACTTTCACTTTTCACTTTCATGTACTGGAGGAGGACATGGCAACCCACTCCAGTGTTCTTGCCTGGAGAATCCCAGGGACAGAGGAGCCTGGTAGGCTGCTGTCTATGGGGTCGCGCAGAGTCAGGCACGACTGAAGCGACGTGGCAGCAGCAGCAGAGAAGGAAATGGCACCACCTGCAGTACTCTGGTCTCAGAAATCCTAGGGACAGAGGAGCTTGGTGGGCTACAGTCCAAAAGCAGGGCATTTCTGACGGGAGGAAACAGTCCCAGGGAAGCTGAGCTGCTCACCAAAGGCCCCAGAGCTTTGGATAGCACACCAGAGCTGTGGCTGAGGATTCCCAGCTGCCATGCCTCTTGATCCTGGCCTCTTTCACTAGATACGTGTGTGGAAAACTAGAATCTCAAATATGCCCTGGTGGTTCCATAGTCAAGAATCCACCTGCCAGTGCTGGAGATGCATGTGCGATCCCTAGGATGGGAAGATGCCACATCCTATGGAGCCCGTGTGCCACAACTGCCGAGCCTGTGCTCTAGATCCTGGAAGCCACGATGCCGAGTTCACATGCCGCAGCCACTGAAGCCCGTGAGCCTGTGCCCCTCAACAAGAGGACACACTGCAGTGAGAAGCCTGCAAACCACTCGTTATGGCCCATGCTCACCAAAACTAGAGAAAAGCCCACACACAAAGATGCAACACAGCCAACAATCAATACAACTCTTTTCCTAAAAAAATGCACATCTGACAAAGAAACTGTACTCGAATTGTCCAAGAACACTAGAGCAAACAAGCCCATTCATAATTGGTAACGACTGAAATAGACACCTGGCCACTGAGGGTATACTGATAGTAAACTATCATACAAAAACATACTCAAGATACTGGTGCGATGCACGCAGAGCCCCCTTTGAAAGACAATCTGACAGTTTTTTTTTTTTCAGTAACCACGTGGGACAAGCACTGAATTCTGTGTATGACAAGCGGTGGAAGCCAGGTATCTTACCATTGGAAGGCAAAGTTCCAGATAAACAAAAGGAAACGTTACAATGTCCATGTCGTGGTGGATCAGGTTGGAGACATCATCACAAATTACCTTTAACTGAATATGTTCAAAGGTGAGCTGGAATACATGGAGATATATCTCCATGTATTGTCAGCTGAGCATATTGAGCTCCTACATGTATGTTTTAAATATCATTCTCTAATAAAAGGGAACAGGAAACATCTCCGATGGCCTGGTGGTAAAGAAGCTGCCTACCGATGCAGGGAACACGGGTTCAATTCCTGTGTAGAAGATTCCACACGCCCAGGGGCAATGAAGCCCTTGAACAACTCTTGACGTTTGCATGCTCCAGAGCCCAAGTTCTGCACACAGAGAAAGCACTGCAATGAGAAGCCATGGCACAGCAACTAGAAGGTAGCCTCTGCTCACTACAACTAGACAAAGGAGCAATAAAGACCCAGCACAGTCAAAAATAATGTCATGTTAAAAAAAGGACAGTTCTTTGAAGAAATGACTGAGACTAGGGGTGCGACTGTAAATATATGAGCCAGGGTCATCTTCAATTATGAGAAATTAAAGAAACTAAAGACAACTATCAAGCTGTCCAAACGGATACAAATGAATGACGACACAGTGTTATCTGTATACACCAGCAAATAACAATCTGAAAGGGAATTGAAACAAACAATTCCCCTTCAATCACGTCAACATTAATAAAAGACTTTGCTATGGATGGAATGAGGATGACAAGACTGGCACACTGGAAATGATACATGATTGCTGAAAAATACCCTCAAGCCATGGACAGAGACTCCATAGCGATGACAAGACTTCAGTTGGCAATACCGTGGAATGCATCTGCCATCTGAAATGAAGATTCAATATGAATTACAAAAGGCTGAAAGGTGGCTGCTAAACCACAAAAGATGCCAGCATTCTTGGCCTCCAGAGGAGAATTCAATCCAGGGCAAGTGACGAAGCTTGATGGCTCAGAGGTTTTCTGTGAAAAAGTTTGATTCAAGTAGAAAAGAGATCGAGAGAGCTGCTGACGTAGACATTCAAAGGGGGAAGAAAGAGTACCCCCTGCTAGTCTTTAGCCAGATGTTATACAGCCACTAGCAGTCTGCTAAGGAAAGAAAGACAATGTCTCAGAGAATGGCACCAGGCCCCTCACCCACAGCATGCATTGAGATCACATTGGCAGCAGATGAGTCATCCCAGGCCAGAAAATGATGGACATGAATCTTGAAGAAAGGCAGATTTCCAAGCAAATATATAGTTTCATTCACAGAGGTTAAGAGAACCAGGTATGAGTAAGACAAACCGGTTTGTCGAGTCGTTTCTGAGCCCTTAGGGGGAACTGACCTGAAGACATTAACATACCTTAAGACAAACATTTCCATAAGAACAATGCATTGCTTAGTTCAAGGTTTGAGAAAAGTTAAATTCAGGTGGAGCCAGGAGTTGTCATGGCAACACAGAATTTTCAGAGAAACCTTCTTTTACATTTGTATCAAGATGGAGAAAAAAAAACCGCAGCCCTCTTTGGTCTCCTCCTGCCTCTTAAGAGAGAGAAAAAAACGTCTGACACTTGCAGTTTATTTTCTCTGTCTGGAGACCCCTGGCCTTCCTGCCTGTTATCCTCTCCAGGCCTGTAGGAAGCAATACACTCGGCTGCTTGGGAAAAGCGCGCGGGTCTGAGCTGTATGCAAAGGGGTGAAGCGGTAAAACCCTCGGCCCCAAAGGCGAGGCTTTTCTGCGATCGCCATTTCAGTCGGCTCCGAGACTGCAAACAAAGGGCAGAAGACATGGTTCCCTGCTCCGCCGAGTCCGAGTTCCCTTACCTGTGGTCCACAGCCCTGCGCTCTGCTCGCTGGATGCCAATCGACGGGGACCCAGGAGCCCACGAAACGAGCAGTCCCAGCTGCAATGGCGAGCCCTGAGAGCACAACTGGGGACCCCTGGCCCCGAGGCGCCGCCATGTTCACCCCGCCCCAGACCCGCTCCCGTGAGCCGCGCCCCTGACCAGCCGCCCAGGCTCGCCCCGCCCCCGACGCGCGCACGGTGCGCCCCGCCCCCACGCCCCCTGCCAGGCCAGGCCCGCGGGACCGCGACTGCCTCCAGGGGAAACACAAGGACAAGCAGATCCACCCCACCGAGACAACCCAAGCTTTTTCTCAGCTCATCTGTCTATGATTTAGGGATAAGAAGCAAAGATGACCTAGGACAGCCATGATATTCTATAGAGCCAGACCCTGGCGCGCAGAGGCTTGAAGAGGGCCCGGGAGCGCTGCCTGAAACAGCAAGCCTCTGTAGCATAGCGGTTAGGCAGGCTGGTAAGTCAGGCAGACTAGGGTCTGTAGGTCAGGAGTTCAAGTCCCGGGTTTAACTCTTTCCCTTTTAGGGGGCGGGGGACCACAAGAGGCGGGGCTTAGACCAGAAAAGTTTCTTTTGATTTTAGAGGTTTATTGTGAAGCTTAGGGTTAGGGTTCGGGCAACCCCCCAACTCGCTCGGGTTCGGGTTCGGGGTTAGGGTTAGAATTCGGGGAACCCCCCTCTTCTTAGAGTTCGGGTTTGGGTTAGGGTTCAGGTCAGGGTCAGGGTTCAGGTTACGGTTAGGGCTTAAAGTGAGCGCTAATGGGGCCCATAGTTCTTTATTAGCCTGCCCTGGCGGGCCGAGGCTTGAAGAGTGCCTGGGAGCAGCATGAAACCCGGGGGGCTTTGTTAGCATAGCGGTTAGGCTGACGGCCGAGTAAACATGCAATCTGGCTTTGTGGGTCAGAAGTTCCAGTCCGGGCTTGCCTTTTTTGCTTTGAGCGGATGGGGGACCGCAAGGGGCGGGGCTTAGGCCAGAAAAGTTTCTTTTTCCTTTTAGAGTTTTATTGTTAGGGTTAGGGTTAGGGTTAGGGTGCCGGCATCCCCTCAACTTGTTAGGGTTCAGGTTCAGAGTTCGGGTTACGGGAATCCCCTCCCTTCTTAGGGTTTGGATTCGGGTTCGGGTTAGGGTTCAGGGTTCGGGTTTGGGGTTTGGAGTTCAGGGTTTGGGGTTCCGGGTTCGCGGTTCTCGTTTGGGGTTTGGGGTTCCGATTAGGGGTTCAAGGTTCAGCTTAGGGGTTTGGGGTTTGGGGATCAGGTTATGGGTTCTCGGTTCAGATTAGGGGTTTGCAGTTGGGGTTTGGGGTTTGAGGATCGGGTTAAGGGTTTGGGGTTTGGGGCTCGCGGTTTGAGTTTGGGGCTTGGGTTTGGGGTTTGGGGATCAGGTTAGGGGTTCTCGGATTGGTTTAGAGGTTCGCAGTTGGGGTTTGGGGTTTGAGGTTAGGGTTAGGGGTTTGGGGTTTGAGGTTCACGGTTGGGGTTGGGGATTTGGGATTCGGGTTAGGGGTTTGGGGTTCGCGGTTTGGGTTTGGGGTTTGGGTTAGGGGTTCGCGGTTAGGATTTGGGGTTTGGGGTTCGGGGTAGGGATTCTCGGTTCGGGTTAGGGGTTGGCAGTTTAGGTTAAGGCTTAGGGGTTTGGGGTTTGGAGTTTGGGATTTGGGTGAGGGGTTCGCGGTTTGGGGTTCCAGTTATGGGTTTGGGGTTTGGGTTGAGGGTTGGGGGTTGGGGATTAGGGGTTCGGTTTCTGGGTTGACGGTTTGGGTTAGGGATTAGGGGTTTAGGATTTGGGTTTGGGGTTTGGGGATTCGGGTTTGAGGTTCCGATTAGGGGTTGAGTATGTGAGGTTTGTGGTTCGGGGGTCGAGATTTGAGGTTTGGGGTTTGGGGTTCAGGGGATTGGGTTCATGGTTTGGGGTTGGGGGTGTGAGGTGCAGTTTCGAGTTTTGCTGTTCGGGTTAGGAATTAGGGGTTGGCAGTTCGGGGTTCGGCTTAGAGGTTTGGGGTGTGCGGTTTTGGATTTGAGGTTTGGGGTTCCGGTTAGGGGTTTGGGGTTTGGGGTTCGGGTTAGCAGTTTGGAGTTTGGGTTTGGGGGTTGGGGTTTCGGGGTTTAGGGTTCGGTTTTGGTGTTTGCGGTTTGGGATTGGGGTTTGGGATTTGGGGTTCAGGTTAGGGGTTTGCGATTCGGGTTAGGGGTTTGGGGTTCGGGTTCGGGGTGTGGGGTGGGGGTACAGGTTAGGGGTTTGGGTTCAGGGTTTGGGGTTCGGTTTAGGGGTGTGCGGTTTGGGTTTGGGTTTGGGGTTCGGGCTAGTGGTTTGGGGTTCGGGGTTGGGTTCTGGATTGGGGTTCGGAGTTATGGATTCGGGGTTTGGGCTACGTGTTTCAGGATTTGCGGTTCGGGGCTTGAGGGTCGGGGTTTGGGTTTGGGGTTTAGGGCTCGGGTTAGGGGTTTGGGTTAGGGTTAGGGGTTCACGGTACGGGTTAGGTGTTTGGGGTTCGGAGTTTGGGGATTGGGTTAGGGGTTTTGAGTTCGGGTAAGGGGTTTGGAGTTCCCTGTTCAGGGTTTGGGGTTTGCGGTTGGGATAGGGGTTCAGATTCAGGATATGGGGTTTGGGGTTCGGGTTCCATGTTTGGGTATGTGGTTCGGGGTTTGGGGTATGTGGTTCATTGTTTGGGGTTTGAAAGCCCTCCTTGCAGGGAGCTAGGTGCGCCTCCAGTACGGCAGAGCTCTGGCTCTGCTCAGAGCCCCGATCTGGCAGAGTTCCCGTCGCGAGGCTGCTCTGCCATGGGCGAGCCTTGCCCAGACTTACCTTGCTTTTAGGCTCCCTCCCTAGGAAGGAGCAGGCTGTGTGAGGCTGGGAGACGCCACTGGCGCCTTCCTGGCTTCAGCTCTTCCCCTGCCTTGCCTTTGCACTTAGGTCCCAAGCGTCCTTGAGGAGGGCTCAGGGGCTGGTGGGTTGCACACTACCAAGGGCTCCAGAAGTGAGAGTTCTGTAGGAGGGATCGAAAGGCAACAGCAGGGCTCCTTCAGCGGTTGCTTGGCCGCCCAGACTCAGCGCCACACGGAGAGCACCAGGTTCCAAGGGCCCCTGGCTGGGTTTTGCAGCCCCGAACACCCAGAGGCTGACTCCGTGGGTGCCTAGAAAGTGTGTGACAGACGTAGGTTCCCCGCCACTCTCCTCCCCAGCAGAGACATGTGCAGGTGGTTGGGGCCTGATCCTGCGTGTCTGGGTTCCTGCCCACAGCCCCAACTCAGGGGAAGCAGCCCCTGAGGCAAGACCTGCTGGAGGAGCCCTGCGCCCCCGCCTGATAGGCGAGTGCACAGCCAGCAGGGAAGCGAGCCTCCTCGGGGGAAGAGGAGGCAGCCCAGCCCCGTCAAGCTGAAAGCCCTGCTTGCACGGAGCTAAGTGCGCCTCCAGTACGGCAGAGCTCTAGCTCTGCTCAGAGCCCCGATCTGGCAGAGTTCCTGGCGCGAGGCTGCTCTGCCGGGGGCTAGCCTTGCCCAGACTTGCCTTGCTTTTAGGCTGCCCTCCCCAGGAAGGAGCAGGCTGCAGGAGCCTGGGAGACGCCACTGGCGCCTTCCTTGCCTCAGCTCCAATCCTGCCTTGCCTTTGCACTTAGGTCCCAGCCGTCCTTGAGGAGGGCTTAGGGGCTGGTGGGTTGCACACTGCCAAGGGCTCCAGCAGTGAGAACTCTGTCAGAGGGAAGGGAAGGGCAACTGCAGGGCTCCTCCAGCGGTTGCTTGGCCGCCCAGATCAGCGCCGCACGGAGAGCACCAGGCTCCCAGGGCCCCTGGCTGGGTTTTCAGCCCCGCACACACCGGAGGCTGATTCCTTGGGTGCCCAGAAAGTGTATGACAGACGTAGGTTCCCTAGCACTCTCCTCCCCAGCAGAGACATGTGCAGGTGGTTGGGGCCTGATCCTGCGTGTCTGGGTTCCTGCCCACAGCCCCAACTCAGGGGAAGCAGCCCCTGAGGCAAGACCTGCTGGAGGAGCCCTGCCGCCCCGCCTGATAGGCGAGAGCACAGCCAGCAGGGAAGCGAGCCTCCTCGGGGGAAGAGGAGGCAGCCCAGCCCCGTCAAGTGGAAAGCCCTGCTTGCACGGAGCTAAGTGCGCCTCCAGTACGGCAGAGCTCTAGCTCTGCTCAGAGCCCCGATCTGGCAGAGTTCCTGGCGCGAGGCTGCTCTGCCGGGGGCTCGCCTTGCCCAGACTTGCCTTGCTTTTAGGCTCCCTCCCAGGAAGGAGCTGTCTGAGCGAGCCTGGGAGACGCCACTGGCTGCCTTCCTTGCCTCAGCTCCAATCCTGCCTTGCCTTTGCACATTAGGTGCCCAGGCCGTCCGTTAAGGGAGGGCTTAGGGGGTGGTGGGTTGCACACTGCCAAGGGCTTCCAGCAGTGAGAGCTCTGTCAGAGGGAAGGGAAGGGCAACTGCAGGGCTCCTCCAGCGGTTTGCTAGGCCGCCCTAGAATTCAGCGCCCACACGGAGAGCACCAGGCTCCCAGGGCCCCTGGCTGGGGTTTTCAGCCCCGCACACACGGAGGCTGATTCCTTGGGTGCCCAGAAAGTGTATGACAGACGTAGGTTCCCTAGCACTCTCCTCCCCAGCAGAGACATGTGCAGGTGTTTGGGGCCTGATCCTGCGTGTCTGGGTTCCTGCCCACAGCCCCAACTCAGGGGAAGCAGCCCCTGAGGCAAGACCTGCTGGAGGAGCCCTGCGCCCCCGCCTGATAGGCGAGTGCACAGCCAGCAGGGAAGCGAGCCTCCTCGGGGGAAGAGGAGGCAGCAAGTCCCCGTCAAGCTGAAATCCCTGCTTACACGAAGCTAAGTGCGACTCCAGTACGGCAGATCTCTAGCTCTGTTCAGAGGCCCGATCTGGCAGAGTTCCTGGCACCAAGATGCTCTGCCATAGGCGAGCCTTGCGCAGACTTGCCTTGCTTTAAGGCTCCCTCCCCAGGAAGGAGCAGGCTGTGTGAGGCTCGGAAACGCCACTGGCGCCTTCCTGGCTTCAGCTCTACCCCTGCCTTGCCTTTGCACTTAGGTCCCAAGCGTCCTTGAGGAGGGCTTAGGGGCTGGTGGGTTGCACACTGCCAAGGGCTCCAGCAGTGAAAGCTCTGTCAGAGGGAAGCGAAGGGCAACAGCAGGGCTCCTTCAGCGGTTCCTTGGCCGCCCAGACAAAGCTCCGCACGGAGAGCACCAGGTTCCAAGGGCCCCTGGCTGGGTTTTGCATCCCCACACTCCCAGAGGCTGACTCCGTGGGTGCCTAGAAAGTGTGTGAGAGACGTAGGTTCCCTAGCACTCTCCTCCCCAGCAGAGACATGTGCAGGTGGTTGGGGCCTTGATCCTGCGTGTCTGGGTTCCCGCCCACAGCCTCAACTCAGGGGAAGCAGCCCCTGAGGCAAGACCTGCTGGAGGAGCCCTGCGCGCCCGCCTGATAGGCGAGAGCACAGCCAGCAGTGTAGCGAGCCTCCTCGGGAGAAGAGGAGGCAGCCGAGCCCAGTCAAGAGGAAAGCCCTGCTTGCACGGAGCTAAGTGCGCCTCCAGTACGGCAGAGCTCTAGCTCTGCTCAGAGCCCCGATCTGGCAGAGTTTCTGGCGCGAGGCTGCTCTGCCGGGGGCTCGCCTTGCCCAGACTTGCCTTGCTTTTAGGCTCCCTCCCCAGGAAGGAGCTGTCTGAGCGAGCCTGGGAGACGCCACTGGTGCCTTCCTTGCCTCAGCTCCAATCCTGCCTTGCCTTTGCACTATAGGTGCCCAGGCGTCCGTTGGGGAGGGCTTAGGGGGCTGGTGGGTTGCACACTGCCAAGGGCTCCAGCAGTGAGAGCTCTGTCAGAGGGAAGGGAAGGGCAACTGCAGGGCTCCTCCAGCGGTTTCTTAGGCCGCCTAGAATCAGCGCCGCCACCGGAGAGCACCAGGCTCCCAGGGCCCCTGGCTGGGGTTTTCAGCCCCGCACACACGGAGGCTGATTCCTTGGGTGCCCAGAAAGTGGTATGACAGACGTAGGTTCCCTAGCACTCTCCTCCCCAGCAGAGACATGTGCAGGTGTTTGGGGCCTGATCCTGCGTGTCTGGGTTCCTGCCCACAGCCCCAACTCAGGGAAGCAGCCCCTGAGGCAAGACCTGCTGGAGGAGCCCTGCGCCCCCGCCTGATAGGCGAGTGCACAGCCAGCAGGAAGCGAGCCTCCTCGGGGGAAGAGGAGGCAGCCCAGCCCCGTCAAGTTGAAAGCCCTGCTTGCACGGAGCTAAGTGGCGCCTCCAGTACGGCAGAGCTCTAGCTCTGCTCAGAGCCCCGATCTGGCAGAGTTCCTGGCGCGAGGCTGCTCTGCCGGCGGGCTCGCCTTGCCCAGACTTGCCTTGCTTTTAGGCTGCCTCTCCAGGAAGGAGCAGGCAGCAGGAGCCTGGGAGTCGCCACTGGCGCCTTTCTTGCCTCAGCTCCAATCCTGCCTTGCCTTTGCACTTAGGTCCCAGTCCGTCCTTAAGGAGAGGCTTAGGGGCTGGTGGGTTGCACACTGCCAAGGGCTCCAGCAGTGAGAACTTCTGTCAGAGGGAAGGAAGGGCAACTGCAGGGCTCCTCCAGCGGTTGCTTGGCCGCCCAGATATCAGCGCCACACGGAGAGCACCAGGCTCCCAGGGCCCCTGGCTGGGGTTTTCAGCCCCGCACACACGGAGGCTGATTCCTTGGGTGCCCAGAAAGTGTATGACAGACGTAGGTTCCCTAGCACTCTCCTCCCCAGCAGAGACATGTGCAGGTGGTTTGGGGCCTGATCCTGCGTGTCTGGGTTCCTGCCCACAGCCCCAACTCAGGGGAAGCAGCCCCTGAGGCAAGACCTGCTGGAGGAGCCCTGCCGCCCCGCCTGATAGGCGAGTAGCACAGCCAGCAGGGAAGCGAGCCTCCTCGGGGAGAAGAGGAGGCAGCAAGTCCCCGTCAAGCTGAAATCCCTGCTTACACGAAGCTAAGTGCGACTCCAGTACGGCAGATCTCTAGCTCTGTTCAGAGGCCCGATCTGGCAGAGTTCCTGGCACCAAGATGCTCTGCCATAGGCGAGCCTTGCGCAGACTTGCCTTGCTTTAAGGCTCCCTCCCCAGGAAGGAGCAGGCTGTGTGAGGCTCGGAAACGCCACTGGCGCCTTCCTGGCTTCAGCTCTACCCCTGCCTTGCCTTTGCACTTAGGTCCCAAGCGTCCTTGAGGAGGGCTTAGGGGCTGGTGGGTTGCACACTGCCAAGGGCTCCAGCAGTGAAAGCTCTGTCAGAGGGAAGCGAAGGGCAACAGCAGGGCTCCTTCAGCGGTTCCTTGGCCGCCCAGACAAAGCTCCGCACGGAGAGCACCAGGTTCCAAGGGCCCCTGGCTGGGTTTTGCATCCCCACACTCCCAGAGCTCTGTCAGAGGGAAGGGAAGGGCAACTGCAGGGCTCCTCCAGCGGTTTCTAGGCCGCCTAGAATCAGCGCCGTTTTCAGCCCCGCACACACGGAGGCTGATTCCTTGGGTGCCAGAAAGTGTATGACAGACGTAGGTTC